>NW_027106803.1:552704-554843 GCF_000696795.3 Halyomorpha halys
GAAAGTGCTGCCATCTCTTGAAAAAAAATCTTACTAAAAATCGGTACATTTAGCCTTAAATTTGCTATACAATAGTATATAACGTTTATATTTGTAAAAGTAGTACTTTTTATGATATTTGACAAAATAAAGTCACAAACTTTTAATTTCTAGTTGTTTGAATAAAATCTTTATTTAAAAAAAAATATATTTCTAGACCCATAAGATGCACATATGTCTGCCAGTACTCAAAATAAAGGAAATTTAACTTACTATAAAGTAGTTTATTACACTTATCTTCGTAGAGGTTGTAGTTTTTATGATATTCACATATGAATATAAATTTTAAAATCTTATATCTCAGGAACTATGTGATGCACAGATGTCTATTAGCATTCAAATTAAAGCTAGTTTAATGTACTATGAAGTAGCGTATGAAGTTTATCTTCGTAGGAATAGTAGTTTTCATATTAGCTAAGATAAATTGATTTATAGTTGTTCGGACAATAAGTTTGAATTATGAAAAACATTATTTTAGAAACCATAAGACGTACACATGTTTGCCAGCACTCTCAAATTAAAGCTAGTTCAATTTACTATAAAATAGTTTATAACTTTTATCTTTGTAGGAATAGTAGTTGTTATGATATTTGCAAAAATAAATTCACAAAATGTTAATTTCTAGTTGTTTCTATAAAAATTTTGATTTTTGAAAAAGTATATCTCTAGAACCATTACACGTACATATGTCTGCCAGCACTCCAAATAAAGGAAATTTAACTTACTATAAAGTCGTTTATGACATGTAGCTTCGTAGGGCTTATAGTTTTTATGATATTCACATATGAGTATAAATTGTGCAAATGAAATATGGTCTGAACAACTATAAATCAGTTTATTTTAGCAAATATCATGAAAACTACTTCTCCAAGATAAACTTCATAAACAACTTTATATTGCATTAAACTAGCTTTAATTTGAGTGCTAATAGACATCTGTACGTCGAATAGTTTTTGAAATATAGATTTTTCAGAATAAATTCACTTACTACTTATCTTTCAGTCAATTTTGTTCAACATTTTTATGAACTGCTGCTTTTTAAAAAGATATATCTCGAGAACTATTGAACATAAATAGCTCTATTAGGGCTATTAAATGACATTCTCCTAAAGTTTTCTAGTGTTGTTGGTAGTTTTAAAGATAAAGAGTTCCGAATGAAAAATTAATAGTTTTTAACGTTTTAAAACAGCCGCCATTTTTATTCCCCCTACCTATACTTGAAGACTCATCAATTACTTGACTAGTAGTTGGACCTAGTTTTCATTAAAGTAATAAAAAATTGGGGTGAAATAACTGCCTTTTTTCTCCTCATGGGTTCTTGTACTATAACTAGTGTGAGGTATTCTATCCTCAAAATCCAATTAATAACTGAGACTGCTAGATGCTATGTAGACTTCAAAACATAACAGCCTCTAACAAAAAATAATTGAACCTTGTTTTATTAAAATTTATTATTTGTAACATCACCACTTCTAACATCACTAATTCATCCACTAACCCCTTCAATCGTTTTGAATAATTAGAAAAGCATACTATCTCCTGTAACTTTCCAAGCCATCGTTTTAAAGATACTTAAAATACAACAAAATTAAAACTGTAGTAAACGATGTTTATTATCATTACCTTATGGTCAGGAAAGACCTCCACTATTATTCGACCTCCACCCTTATCGTTCTTCAATATTATTTTATGATATATTTATATTATATCAATTATAATAACAGAAAACCTCGAAACGTATATTTCCGTCGAAAACTGAAAAATCAAATTTTTTTACGATCGCATTATTTCCACTTATATGTTCCATATATAGTGGAGCAGTCCCTCCCTGATCTTTGTACTCCCTGGTCAGCGGCTTCTGGGCCAATATTTTGACCTCCGTCTTCAGCAGACCCAGCTCATCCCTTATAATGGAGGGCATTGTACTATATGTAAATATATTTTAGATTATGTCTTGTGTAAACTGTATTTAGTTCTTAATAAATAAATAATAAGTAGAGGGAATATGGGGGAGCTGGGGCGTCGATTTGGGCAGCCAATCAGAAGCCAGCATTTTGATGACGTCACACATGGCGGGAGATTTGAATTCAAATATTCGGC
>NW_027106803.1:555311-555506 GCF_000696795.3 Halyomorpha halys
CCTACAACAGTCCATTGTGAGCAGTACGCTCTATCTCTCGGCGGCTTTTTGGATGTTGAGGTGCCAAACCACTTCCAATATTCTCATTTCCTCTCTGATGCTTGTATTGTCAAATTCTTTCACACTGTCGGAAGAAATTCTGTCGGGCACACCATATAATTGGAACCATGTCCGAAGATCTCGTAAAACCGCCTC
>NW_027106804.1:0-17725 GCF_000696795.3 Halyomorpha halys
TTTCAAATATAAAAGAGATAGCTTGGGTTCAAATTAAAAACTTTAATATTTAACAGATAATATAATTTTATAACATAAGAGACTTTTCTCAGGGCGTGTTTCCTGGCAATCAGAACAGACGACACTTTAACTTAATTACTAGACATTTTACTAATACAATTAATTCCATTTCGAAACAAGACTAACCAATTACACAGCTTCTCCTGATAATTGTTGATCTCTTCTTCGATGATGCTATATCCAACTCTCAACAATGGTTTCCATTCCTTCCCGCCTCTAGCCGAACGGACGTCTTCTCCCAAAGCCCGCAAAATCAAAAGTGACTTTTTCCTCTCCTCTGTCTTCAATGTTCACTGGTCGATCCAAAATGTGCGCATCTGTTGTTCCCTTGCCACGGGTTGAACTACAGTCTCTGACTAAGTCACCTGCTATTCCGCAGTTGCTGCTGGGATTACGTTTCCATGGCTGTCAACAATTAAAACTGGGACTCTTACTATATGACTCATGCCTAGTGAGAATCATTGATAACAGAAATAAGAGAATCGAGGAGGAAAAATGATATAAAAAAAGTGTGGAGGTCCTCATCATCTTTTGTCTAGCTCAAGGGTAGACATCTTGAAAAATAAGACATTGAAGAGTCACCCAAGAAAAATAAGGGACTCTGTTAGTTTGTTGAGAAAGAAGACAAAGAAACTTCAATCATCAAAAGAAGATTGTATAAATTGGTTAGTGTTGCAAAACTTAGAATTTTAAGTATATTTGTAAAAGTAATTAATAATTTAGTTGACTGTTGCCTAGAAACCCGCTCTGAGATTAAGAATATAAAATTTAAATAAAATTCTACTATTTATTTAATATTAAAGCTTTTCATTAGAACCCAAGCTATACTTAAGATATGAGAATTAGTAAAAACTATTAAATTTTCCTTTTTATTTTTTAAAAATAATTCTTGAATATTACAATATATAAATTATATTCATAATTTGAATAACTGTGATGCTGCTATTCTGGAGCAACCCTATCTGTACCCCTAAGCGGTGCCCAGATAAACTAATAGCAGGAGGTTACATAGAATGTTTTTTTTTTTCAAATGATGAGTTTTTGTTTGTGTTAGTAGCTTTGTTAAGAATCTTTTCATTACTTATAATAGCTCACTATTTGATTAACTAAAAACTGTAGAAAGGGACATCTATTCTATTGTTTTAGGTAAGGTGTTTCTATTTTGTAATTTACTCTAAGGCTCTAATGCCTAATTTTGACGCCTGTAAATTATTGTAATGGGATCAATCCCAGAATAAATAAAGATTATTATTATTATTATTATTATCATCGCTCTGGACATACAAGGAGAGAAGGTGAGACCGGGTGAGTAGGTGATATACCTCGGTTTGAGGATGAGAAGAGGCTTCGACGCAACCCCTCACCTGGTATACCTGAGGGATAGGGTGACTCTGTCACTTATTGAGTTGAGCAGTATAGGAGGTGCTTTCTGGGGCCTCAGGTACCCTGCTACGATGACTATTTACTAAGGTGTGGTCTTGGGTATCCTGAGGTACACATCCCCTGTGTGGAGTTGAACCCTCATGCGAAAGCAGACAAGATACTGGCTCTGCTGAGGGTCACGAAGGCGTACAGGATGTTGTCGCATGAGGCTGTGCTGGTGCTGGCTGGAGCAATGCCCCTGGACCTTGTGGTGGACTAGTGAAAAGGGTGCGACCCTGAGGAAATTTTTCCCCACTCAAGATTGAGAGCAGAATGGGTCATCCCTGACAATTGGGTCTCGCAGATCCTGACAGAACACAGGGGATTCCCGGGAAAGCTGCAAAGCTTCGGAAAGAAAATCGACCCCCGATGCCCGACGAGTGGGGTCTCGAAACAGCAGAAGATGTGGTATTGGATTGCACAGCCATGGAAGGACAATACCGTGCAGGTTGAAGAGGAAAACTGGGATCTTCGCTCTCGCCGAGTCAGACTTCCCCCGTCTGACTGAGAACAACCCGCTCTTCAGGGAGTTCATCTACAGGTGGAGGGAGGTGGTTGGCCCAACGTAATTTACATCGGGAAGTGCTCAGCCACCCGTAGTTGGCGAGCCACGAATGGAAGATGATAGCGAAGAAGCAGAATGAGATCAGGAGTTCTGGACTAGGCTGCATACTGGAGGTGGAAACTGCGGACGAGGAGTGTTGGACCTACCGGACAGATGCTGCTAGATAAGGTGTAGCCCCATCTTAAGCACTCAACCGAGTGCTGGGCTGGACCACAATTAAAAAAATTGTTCCCAAAAAAAATAAATGGCTCCCACCAAATAATTTTGTAAAATGTAAATGAAAATAAAGTTTGAAAAAAAAAAGATGACTATTGGCAGCAGTAGCATGCGCAATCCTAACTCACTACCCCATTGTTGCTGAAACCCGTATGACAGCAATACCCTTGTATAGCAATCTGAGGTCTGCAATTCTCCATCTGGTTAGAGAGTACCCCTTATCCAAGCACTAGTTGAAGATGTCCAATAGCTCCTCCTTGACATATGGGGCACTGTTCCTGAGGATTGCAGTGTCTAATGAAAGTCCCAGAGCCCTTCTAATCCCCTGCCTGTCCACAGCAAGACGTAGGTCCATAGGTCCCATGCTGGACATAGGTCGGTACCTGGTGGGTATGACGTGCGTCTCACCATACTCTCTTCTGCACTGTCCTGAGACGGATCATCCCTGGGATATGTATAGTCAATATACATTATTCCCGTTTCTTCCAGGGTGATTGCCTGGACCCCTCCGACTTTGATGGCAGCCATCATTTGTATTGGCCCTGTACGGGATGCCCCAGGGATTCTACTCTGACTCCTCGACGATGAACTTGTCCTAGGATTTCTGGTGATGCACGCCATTTCATTATACCCTATACCTATGCTGGCTTTCCTCTTGGAGTGCAGCTGTCCTCTCTTCATTTCTGTTCTCCTGGTACCTGCACCTGGCCCTATAATACACTCTCTTCAGTTGCATCAGGGCCAGTGTTCACCATGGGACTGGATGTGCTCTCGCCCTATGGCGTTGAAGGGTAATATTGGCTGCTTGAGTGATGGTGCCTGTCAGGGTTGCCACTCTGTAGTCACTTTCTGACTCTTCCTCCATCAGCGCCACCTCCCATTCTCTAACCACCAATATCCCCTCCAGTTCGCCGATTTGGTCACAAACCCCTTTCCTCCATTAGGGCTCAGCCTTCCTCTTCCACTACACTGAAGGCTATGAGCCGGTGGCTGGAGCTCGTGTCTGGCCTTAGGGCCTAGTCCGCTATTCGCTTCGCCATGGGAGCTGTGGCCAATGTCATGTCTATCCGACTCTAGCTCCTCCCAAACGTGAATGTGGGGCCAAAGGGCTCGTTCATAATGACAAGCTGACATCTAGCCATGCTCTCTTTTATCAGCCTCCCTCTGGCGTCTGTGCAAACCGAACCCCAGGCCGTGCTCCTTGAGTTGGTGTCGGAACAGACTATCGCATTATTATACTTGAGTACAACAAGCTCCACAGCAGCAATACTATCATTGATGTCTTCATTGTTCCATCTAGGCGGCATGTACGATGAAACAAGGGAAAAGAAGATCCTTCCCCACCTCATGTAACATACCGCCTAATCTGCTGTGGTGCATTGCTTCAGTTCCATAACGTCGAGGGAAGGATTAACTCTCACAATCTCCACTTTAGGCCTCCTCTCACCATATGCTTCTGATTCTTTTGATTGATCTTAGTATGTGTCTGGTACTTCCTTAGTCCGTCAGCTGGGGTCCTGGCTCTCTTGTTGAAGTCTCCAGGTTTATTTCCTTTTTCTTCTCATTTCCGGCCATGATATGGGCCCCGGAAGGAATATTTTGACTTCCATTGATAATACACCTTCCCCTCTTGGACAAGGTGCACGACGCGACACCACTCCAGGCACCTCACTCCAACACCCTATTTTACTTAAAACTTTAAAATTCAATAACTTACTCTAGAGTCCTCCGATTGGGATTGTGTAGGTATTCGTTCTCTTAATTTTTTTTTGGTCTATCTTAACTAGCTACTGCACGATGTAAAAACAGTGACTTTTTTAAGGTCACATGGGGTGAAAGACACCTTGTGGTCCCACTGTTTTCCCAAATTTTGTCGAAACTGTTCGGTGGAATTTGTTCGAATTTAGCACTATAAAACTTCTGTACCACCGTTTTGGCACACTCCTGTTCTCACGAATATCTCTACTAACACTTTTAAACACTATGATAACTAACAAAACTCACAGGACACGTCCTCTCTACTTGGCAGTCAGTAGACTATTCTTCTATCCTTGCAGATCATAGCAATAGGTGTTAGTTTACTCAAGGGTCTCTCCTTTGAATCCACCCCCGTTCCTTCATGTATGTTACTCTCTCTTGTACATACAGGGTAATATACATCTTCATGCAGGGTTTTTCCAGTCCCACCCAGCGTCTCACCTTTGTTAAAAAAAAATCCGTATATTCCTGCATAATAACATGTCTCCAATCC
Source organism: Halyomorpha halys (assembly GCF_000696795.3). Lineage (NCBI taxonomy): Eukaryota > Metazoa > Arthropoda > Insecta > Hemiptera > Pentatomidae > Halyomorpha > Halyomorpha halys. The sequence continues at coordinate 4,515 of NW_027106804.1, forward strand.
TCCATTTATTCCTCCTACTCGCACTCTCTCGTCTCTGAAAAGTTGTTGGCGGTTAAACATCTTTCCCCTTATTCTAATGATCTATTTTCCCTCTTTGTTCCTGACCCTCATGCCTACCTTTCCAAACAGATCACACCAAATGATTGCTTGATAATCCCGTGGCATATTCCGTACGTATTCTAGTCCCAATAGCCCCCCATTCACTCAACTCCATTTCTGCCTCTCATTCTACGCTACATGGGCCACCCAGGGTGTTACCTGTACTGAGAGCCTCAGTGAAAGGCTTTCCTCCTGCCAGGTTAAATATGCGCTGGGAATTATTGTTTTTGGGTTGGAAATGTTAAACAAAAAATAAATAAGCTTGAGGTAAATGAAGCAGACAAAAATGAATTAAAGAAAAGAAAAACAACATAAAAAGTAAATAAAGATATATTGAACAAAAAACTAATACAGTGAAGTCTCACTTATACGAAACTCACTTATACAAAACATTCAGTTATGCGAAGAATTTCTCAATCCTCTGCAAAAACCCCTTAATTATGTGTATGTAATTATCCATTTATACAAAACTTAGTTATACGAAGGAAAGTTTGGACCCGCTTTATGTACATATTAGTAAATTTTATTCAGTTCTACGAATTTTTTTTTCTTACGAAGCAAGACAAAGGATGAAAAATACCGTGAAAACGAAACAGTAAACAACTTTTTTCCGCGAATAATATCCGGTCCCATTGACTCTTTATGTTTACATTCTACTTCCTACTTTCGATTCAAAATAAAAATTGTCAGTCTCTCGTTGATGCCTGAAGTGAATGTGCGTGAAAAACCGAATTTTACCATCATGAGCAAAAAAAAATCTCTTTCTGTGGAAGACAAAATTAAAATTTTAAAAGAAGTTGATGACAATCCGAATGTATCGAAAACTGAAATCGCGAAAAGATTAAACTTCCGTTGTCGACTCTCGCAACAATTGTTCAGAAAAGAGAGGAGATAGAAACCAACTTTATTAAGGCTGGGCCAAGCTGTGCAAAAAGAGCTCGAATGCAAGGTGGCCAGTACGTCGATTTGGAAAAGGCTTTGTTCGCTTGGTTTCAGCAAAAATGGGCAGACAGTATCCCAATAAGTGGGCCATTGCTCCAGGAAAAGGCCCTGGAATTTTCTAAAAAAGTAGGGGGGAAGTAAAAAAAATAGGGGCCCCTGTGGTCTAAGCGTAATGTGACTTAGCCAGATGCATACAATGTACTAATAATTGAGCTTTTGTAGGGATCTGATGTATAAACAATCCAGGCTCATGTTATTTGTGATGTTTAAAACCATGGGTTGTGCTCGCTTGCGTAAAATAGATAGCTCACACAAACACATACACATTTTTATATTGCACCAAACTCTCTTTTTTAAAAATAAATCAATTTGCATATTCATCATCAAATTCATATTATAAATAAAAAAATCACAACTTTATTTTAATGTTGCTTCAACACAGGATGATCAATGACCGTTACATACCTGGACACAGAGTGCTGTCCCCATGGAACTCAGAATCTCCTCGAGCACCTCTCGACTCACAATGGTGTTAGAACTGTTAGACACCTCACTCCCCTTGTTCTGATTATAGGCTAACCACCATGTTTTCCTTGTAGATTATGACTCTCTAGTGTGGGGGCGCCCCTCTGCCCACACTCTCTTTGTTGTTGCTCGTTATTAATTCATCAGTTTATTTCTAATTTCTAGGTCAGTTAATATATCTTCTTGGTTAATTAATAAATATGTTTGGCTATATATATATATATATATATATTGTAATAATCAAAAATTATTTAAAATAAAAGAAAAGAATTTTAATCGTTTTAAACTAATTTCAAATATAAAAGAGATAGCTTGGGTTCAAATTAAAAACTTTAATATTTAACAGATAATATAATTTTATAACATAAGAGACTTTTCTCAGGGCTTGTTTCCTGGCAATCAGAACAGACAACACTTTAATACTAATAACAGTTTAACTTAATTACTAGACATTTTACTAATGCAATTAATTCCATTTCGAAACAAGACTAACCAATTACACAGCTTCTCCTGATAATTGTTGATCTCTTCTTCTCGATGATGCTATATCCATACCCCAAAGAATGGCTTTTTTTCTCTTCCCGCCTCTAGCCGAACAGACGTCTTCTCTCCAAGCCAGCAAAATCAAGAGTCACTGTTTCCTCTCCTCCATCTTCAATTTTCACTGCTCGATCCAATAAATAATCGATTGTAGTGCAATCGCTCTGCTTTATTTGCTATGATTTGCGATGTAATTAGTTTATTGATAATTTTCACTTTCTTCCATTTCTTCTTTGAATATTCCTTTTCCATAATTACTGCATAAGAACAACAAAAGTTGACAAATTTCAATCCATGTTATAAAACACTTCGGAAGGACGCGCACCGCTTGCTTCTTGATCCAAAACAATACCAAAACGACATACATAAAATAAAAACATAACTAAAATCATTAGGAGCATTACATAGAGAATAAAGGCAGTATCATTCTAGAAAGAGTGCATTATAATTCTGTTCCCTTATTTTTTTTAGTTTTTCAGTCCAAGTTGCTCATAAGTTATATGTATATATTATTTTTTATCAGTTTATTACTATGTCAGTTACTATATCTTTTTCGTATTCATCTTCAACTCCTTTACTATTTTTGATGTATTTTTTATGTTATTTTGTTTATAAGGATTTCTTTTTATACCTCCACCTTTGTATCTGTTTTATTTACACAAGACCTGAAATTTAGGTTGAAATTTTGGCTATTTATAGATATTTGAAACTATTTCTCAATTGTTATTCTTGACTGCAACCCTGACCACCTCCTTCTAAAAAGAAAAAAAATATATTTTCAATAATAATATATGTTTTTGGATAATTTTTACAAAGTATTAAGTTTTTATTGTAGTTATAGAAAAGGCCAAAAATTAATATTAATGACCTCATTCATAAAAATAGCTGGGAAAAGCAGAATTTTAAATAAATTCATTCAAGAGTTGTGTGATTAAAAATAACTTTCATTTAAAGACTATAGAAAAGTTAAAATCTCTGAGTTTGGCGAAAATAAAAGTTGAAATGTTATTATTGTTGAATAAAAAAAAAAAAATGCACTCAATATGGTTAAAAAGTTTATCTTTAGTATTTTTGACTTGATGACACTGTAGGCCATGAACACTTTAGCCACACGATGTGGTATTATAGACGTTATGGCTTGCAGGAGAACAGATGGCCCGGATAGAGTAACTCCATTGGTTCTGATTCAGCAATGGTCTTTCCCACCAACTTCAACTTGGTTTCAATAACAATGACCATTTGTTCTAAATCCACAAGGCTATCAGGGGTCAGCATGATTTATTTGAAATATAAATATAAGTTATACAATTTATTTCTCAAGCTAGTGATACCTCAACACTCTTTGTTAAATATGACTGCTAAATACGAAAGAATATTAGAATTTTAATTTATTTTTCTAGGATTCTGTAACAGTTCATCAGAAAATTAGGCCCAAAGATGTTCCTGGCACTCTTTTAAATATGGCTTTACTTAACTTGGGATCTGCTGACCCAAGTCTTCGGACTGCTGCTTATAATCAATTATGTGCTTTAACTGTACAGTTTGATTTGAAAATTGAAGGACAGCTACTTGAAACATCGGGTATCTAATTTAATATTACTACCTACTTCATATTTTATTTTCTACAAGTAATCCCCCTTTCTTTTTTTGTTTTATCTTTTGTTGTTAAAATAAATATAGTATTAAACATAGTATTATCAAAAAAATATTCATCACTAAGGTTAAAAATTAGAATTGTTTTAGTAATTTATTATTTTTATGCTCTTTCATTGGGCTGCATACATTATATTTATGTCTATCAAAAGTCATTAAATCATATTATTTCACTATTTACTCCAATCTTTCAGATGTGTCCTTGGTACTTTGATTGTTATTGTTCTAGGAAGCTATTCTATCAGCCATTGCTTTTTAAATTGTCTTTTCCCTTTCATGGTTCCAGCCATTATTTATTTTATAGCATCTTATTTGCAAAGTATTAATTTTGCTTATTATTATTATTATTAAATATGAGGAGAAGATGATTGGAGATGCAGTCAGTGAAGGACACAAATAAGTTAAAACTTATTTATTAGTTTTTCAACTAATAATTCTAATTATGAGAGATAGTTGACCGTGCATGACATACGAGGAGAAGATGGTTGGGGGTGCGATCAAAGTGAAACACAAATAAGTTGGTGTAACCTATTTAATTGTGAAAACGTTTCGGCTAGAGTTTCTAGCCTTCTTCAGGGCTAAGAACAGAACAAGATAACAACCACAGTAAGTATAGAAAATACTTCTTTAAAATACTTTCTTTTTTATTTTCTATATATATATAGAATAAATCTATAGCTCTAGCTGAAACGTTGGCACAATTAAATAGGTTACAGCAACTTATTTGTGTTTCACTTTGACCACACCCCCAACCATCTTCTTGTAATAATTCTAATATTAGAATTTCAAGCCTTCATCAGGGATAAGAACAAAAAACAAGATAAATACCATAATGAATAAGATGAATTACAGAATGATTAGAAAATAAGAAAACAACTAACATTATAGATTCAAAATAGTAATCAATGAGTGTTTGGATAAGGGTACTTTCCAAGCAAGTGGGGATTGCAGACTTCAGACTGCTCTACAAGGGAGGTGGCAAGGATAAGGATAGGCCAAAAGCTTATCGACCTATATACCTCCTCCCAGTAGTTAGCAAGGTCCTGGAGCACATGATCGTCAACAGCTTTAGATCAATCCTAAGTGCTCCAAGCCATCATCCTCAATTCAGCTTGACCTCATCCTCAAGGAGAATGTTCTTAGGAAGCCTGGTGAGCTGCAGGAGGCACCCCAAGGATGCGGACCAGGAGGGCTGGACCTACCGGATGGATGCAGATGGTGCAGCCCCATCAGGAGCTCAACCGATGGAAGCCCTTTACTTTATATATTGTTGAGATTTGGGAGCAGTGACATGCACATACCTCACTGCTACTGCACCCCGTATGCCAAGAATGCTGAGGAAGGGGGATTAAAAAAAAAAAGAAAAAAAATAGTATTTAAAGACATATATAGTCTAAGGATTATAAGAAGATAAAGGTTTTATGAGAAAAATAATAATAAAATTAATTAAGAGGAAGAAACAAATGATAAAATACATATAAAAATCTAATTAGTAAATATATGTTCAAAATTATTTAAAATAAAGTGATGAAAAAACTGGGAAATAATACATATATATAGGTAATTAAATGTGTAAGTAAAATAACAGGATTAAAGAAATAAAATATAAAGTTATATAATCGAAAAGGGATAAAGAAATATGAATATTTTAATTTAATAATAATTATTTAAAATTCAAGTTATGGGGGGGGGGAATGGTTAAGAAAATATTTTTATTGGAAGAAGATAGTAACCTATGAAGTAGATTGTAGGAAGATAGTCCAGGTAATAGTCAATAGAAAATATTTTTAGAAATAAAAAAAAAGAAATAAAATATGAAGTAATATAAAACAAAAGAAGTAACTAGTAAATATGGCTGTAATAACATGTGGTGAATATAACTTAACAATGTGGGTAAAAAGTAATAAGAAAAGAGAAGAGTAGGAGAAGGGGTGTAAAAAGAAAGATGAGAAAAAAACAAAATGAAACGTATACCTCTATACTTGCCACAGTCCACAACCATGACAAAATACTTATCTCTAAAAGCTTTTATAGCCAACTAGAACCTTATTCCATCAATTCAAAAAACCAACAAACAGAACTTATCATTTGCATATTCTCAAAGACTTAATTTATTAAAATAGCATTAATTTTTTTTTCCTCCATGTTTTACGTTTTTATATTTTTTAATTATTTGTCCTAACCCTTTGTATTTCTTTTTCTTACTTTTAACTATCTATTAATGTAACTTTTAATGATATTCTTGACTTTTTCCGTTAGACTCTTCATCTATTACAACATATTTTTTAACTCAACTATTGGCTGCTGACACGCCACTCATTGCACTTGACTTTAGATCTTGACCAAGCAGGTTCATTTTTTTTTACATTTTATTTCCTTTCTTTTTACATCTCTTCTCCTTCTTTGCTCTTTTCTCATTACTTCTTCCTTACCTACATTATTAAGTTTTGTCACCACATGTTATTATAGTCATATTTACTAATTACTCCTTTTGTTTTGTATTACTTTATATTTTATTTCTTCCATTCTAGCATTTTACTTACATATTTCATTAGTTAAATATATTTTGTTAATTTTTTTTTCCATAACTTTAAGTTTAAATAATTATTATTGTTCAGGCCATAGGCTAAATCTAAAAGATTCTAGGTTTAAATGGGGTACTCTTATGTTTAAGTAACAAAGAGCGCCTTATAGGAAAAGAGGGGAAACCATCTCTGGTAGAGATAATCCCTTGAAATTTAAACCTGAGGTTGCAACCAGGAACTGACCCCACTCTGTTACAAGCGCTAGAAGAGAGATGTCCAGGTAAACAGGACAAGTGTGGCAATGGGGACACAGTGCAGCCTTTAAGTTCCTCCATTATTCCAGGCCACCACATACTGTCAAAAGCCCCAGCAAAATCATAAAAGAGGACAACAAAATATTTAGAGGTGGAGTGTTTTGCCATCGTTAGGAGCTGATTGATAGCATCTGTGGTTGATAATCCCCTTCATCCCCCAAACTGATCTGAAGAGAGTTGGTCTAGCACTTCCTTTAGGTACAGTAGCATGAGGCATTCCAGAACTTTACCCATCATGTTTAAGAGACATATTGGGCGATGTGATTTTGCAGTAACTTCTGCAATCCCTGGTTTTAGAATCGCGACTATTTCTGCCTCCTTCCAAATTCGAGGGAAAACACCTTCTTTCAAGCATTTGTTGTAGAAGGTAGTTAAAGGGCTGATTAGGACTCTTATGGCGTTCTTCAAAATTTCAGCATCTATCATGTCTGGTCCTGGTGCTTTTCCTAGGCGAAGTTTATCGAAAGCCATATCCACATCCAGTTCGTCCCATAGGGAAGCGTCTTCTGTTGGAGGAGGTACATCCATTTCAATTCTGCATTTCATGTGGTCTGCAATATCACTAATTGGGTCATCCTCTGGGAAATATTTCAGCATTATGGCCTCTATAGCCTCTTCTGCCGTCTGGGCAGCGTCGCCGTTGTGCATAAAGGAGGTGAAGGTATTCCTATTCCAACTTGTACCAAGGGCTTTTCGTCATACAAGTCCCCAAGGGCTGGTGCATTCCTCTAAGTATTTATGCCATGTATCTTTCTTTGCTTTCCTAATTTCATCTTTAAAACACTTATTTAGGGCAAAATAGGCGGTTTTTAAACCTTCTTTAGCATCACCATTCTTTTCTCTCTGGAATTTCCTCCTTGCTTGATATGTTTCACGCTTAAGGCCTGTCAGTTGATGAATCCACCACAGTTGTCCTTTCCTTACTAACTCCTTTACGGTGTACAATACTTCCTGGACCTTATTTTTCCGTAGTTTGCTCATGATATCCTGAAGCTGAGTTAGTATTTCTTCTAGTGGAGTAGAAAATTTTGCATAGACGTTAATCAGGTTAAAGTTAATACCTGGAGCCTCTATGTTTGCAATGGAAATTAACTTGTTGGTTAGATCAGGTTGTGTGGTAGTGGTATGTAAGTTATTGATGGTTAGAAGAGCACTCTGTGGTGTATCACGCACCCCACTTCCAGAAGAGGAAATAATTCGGTCACGTGGTGCAGTACCAACAACTTTGCCTCTTCTAGTAGGAGGTTCCTGAAGGGCAGCAATATCTATCCTGTTCACTATTGCCATGTGTCTAAATTTGTCCATTGCTAACGGTCTCCTATTCAGGTTGTGCTATTGTTATTGTTATAATATCACTCATTGTCTTTGTATTGCGTTCTCATGATTGTCCTTTCAAGAGCTCTTTTATAAGATGGACACTCCTTGTAGTCAGAAGAATGGTCTAAAACTGTGTTAGTCCTAGAGCAGTTAATGCATTTAGGTGGCCCACCAGATTTCAGTGTTGGCAGTGTAGCCGGCATAAAATTTTCCTTGATTCCCTGTTTTAGTGGCTGACTCCTTGGATACTTTTCTTTGCTTTGGTCGATGTGTGCTGTGAAAACCGAACTCAATGGTTTTTAAGTTGTTTCTTGGCGCTTATGAACTAGTGCTGAGACATAAGTTCGCTTCTTTGTTGTATCCTCTTTTTCGACTTCTAAAGGTTTGATCTGTTCCTTGACTATGTCCTTTATGACAAGTTCTATTGCCTGAGTGAGAAAAATAGTACAATACTTTAGAACAATATTAGGACATAGTTATAAATATAGAGTATAATAAAAAAAATTACTGTGGATAACAACAATAAAATAGTACAATGTTATAGAACAAAATTGGGTCTAGTATAGAGTATATTAATAATTACTGTGGATAACAAAAATAAAGTAGGGGCCACACAGCAAGGTTAGTTGAGTTACTCAGCATGGTTAACTGTAACTAATTTACACTTATAGAAATTGAACTATTAATTTGAATTGTATTGGTACTTAGAGGTCTTTAAAAATAAAAAAAATAACTAATAATCTTGGTAATCTAAAAATAAAAATAAAACAACTAATAATCTTAGTAATCGTAAAAATCTTTGTCACAGAGAACTTACGTAATTGCATAAATCACATGTTATGTGAATGTACACAAGTAATACACTATAAAGTCAATTCACACACGTCAATTTGATTTCTTGACGTTAAGACATGTTTACTAATACTATTTTAACACAATTTACATCAGAAAAGTAATTCAAAACACTTAAATTTACACGAACTAGTGAGCAATTATTAAAACGTGGCACTAGCATCAAAGCTAGCATCGAAGCTAGTAGCTCTCTCTCTCACTCTCTCTCACTCTCTCTCTCTCTCTCTCTCTCTCTCTCTCTCTCTCTCCTCCCTCCGTGCTAAAGGCAGTCTTCACCTGATCTCCTGGCCAGATTGGTATCTGGTGATAACCACTAGCTAAATCTATACTAGAGAAGAATTTATAATGTACTTGATAGTGATAATGTACTTCACTCTGCTCAAAGTGGCACATGTCCAGATTCGCTTGTAAATTAGCTTCGTTTAGTCGCGTTAACACCCTTCCTAACCGCTGACACTGTTCCTCTGTATTTATTCAGTAGACGATAATATCAACAAGATATACTATAAATTCATCCCCTTTTGTTTCTGAAAGTAGCTGATCCATCAGTCTCTGAAATGTTTCCGGTGCATTAACTAAACCAAAAGGCATCTTTTTATATTCGAAGTGTCCTCCCTCCGTGGTAAAGGCAGTCTTCTCCTGATCTTCTGGCCAGATTGGTATCTGGTGATAACCACTAGCTAAATCTATACTAGAGAAGAAGTTGCCCTATACGTTCTAGCATTTCAACAATCAGTGGAAGTGGGTAAGCGTTCGTTTTGGTAATTTGGTTTAAACCAAGAAAATCAGTACTAAACGTGTGTTACAGGTTGAGAGATCATCCCCCTTCTTTTTTACAAGCACTACAGGTGCTAACCATGGGCTCTCTGAGGGTATATGATATCCTTTTGAAGCATGTTCTGATAAATGTGCTCTGCCACCACTGGTCGGTGATGAAAAGGTACACGGTAGGGTCATTTCACAACTGGTCCTTCTTCCGTGGTTCAAATTCGATGGTACACTCTCAAGCGGCAACCCTCCTTGCCAGGAGGAGGGTGTTTGAACACTTGTATATATTTTCTTAAAACCTCTAATATTCATCCTCCTTCATTAGTTGTTAAGTAGGATAATTTTTTTTGACATTCCTTGATCAAGTTCAAAGTACTCTGGGTCTCTACACCCCGAGCCCAACTATCTTTGCTGACTTGTCTGTCACATTAGGCTTTAAAATTTCCTTTGTCTCAATTTCCTCAGCCAGATCCAAACATTGCCCTTTAGGTATCACCACCTCCTCATTTGACAAATTAATCATTTTGATTTAGACACTTCTACCATTGATCTTGTTAACGCTGTGGGCCACTCTTACACCATATTGTGGTTATACAACAGGCTCTAACAATACATCTCCATTGCACAGTTATTTTATCCTTAACTAGAACCTCACTAAACTGCGGAATCGAAACTTTATTCACAGCATAAACTCAAATGGCCTCTAGTTCTTTCTTTCCTAAAACTGATTTCATTCCCCGTTGTTCATTCCTATCAAGCTTATTACTCTATAGCTTCCTGTTAGTTTGCACAATAGTTCCCTTTGCAGCATCGATGGCAAATCCTAATTTACTAATCAGATCCCATCCCATCAGACCGTCTGCTCTCGATACCATGTCTGCAACAATGGATTGGTGAGTTAAACCATCGACTGGATTTGATCCTCCAAAACCTGCTCCCTTTGGACTTTTATTAGAGCACCTGTAACACGGGATGCGACTTTTATTATCAAAATTTCAAAACCGCTATCTACTAGCAATTCTCGACAGTGTCCCTCAATTTCAATGTCTTGCAATATTCCTTTACTATTGACTGTGGCAACATTAGGAACAACGTAAGTTGCCCCTTCTTTGACTGGGCTTATGAAGGTGCGGCACCCATCACGCCCTGAAAGTTTGGGGAAATTAATTTTTAATTCTCCTTGCAAGTATCAACAGCTAAGGTAGCACGTCTTTGAAAAGCTTCTTCCAAGTGCTCCTTCAAACCGCATACAAAACAAATCCCTCTATTATCAGATCGAATTAACTCTATCTCCTTTTGTACTCTAGCTGGCCTTTTTATAGGACACTCTTTAGCCAGTGCCCTGATAAATTTTAGATCTAACCGGTTATCAGAATTCCTTCGGATTGCCCACACATCTTTTACCATAACACCACCTGAGAGCACTTCACTGACTCTTAATGCCTTATTTATGACCTCTTCAAGTGAAGAAGGATGCTCAAACTGTAATTGCCGCCTGATTTCTGGCTGAAGGCCCTTTATAAATGCAGCCATAATGATTTTTGCATAATTACTCTTTACCCAACTAGCTTCTTCAACTGAAGATGATTTAGGAGTTGTCAGCTCTCCTAACCTTCAACATTTATCAGCATAATCGTGAACCCCCTCCACCAGAAGTTGTTTGACGGAGATTAACTCTAATAATCACTGCTCGAGTGCAATAGATCCCTGGAAGCACTTTTGGAGTATTGTTACCATCTGATCAAACCGAGCGGTGGGTTTTAGTTATTCCAGATAAAATGCAACTCATGCCTTTGCAGGTACAGTTTATTTTGAACGACAAATCAAAACCTTTTCCTGTTCAGTCCAACCTCCCGTAGCAGCAACAAGATCGACATGTTGCAAAAACATCTCAACATCATCTTCATTATCTAATCCTCCCCAAGGTTGTATTGTATCAAATTTTACAAGCCTGATTCTTTTTTTACAATATTTTCACTTATCAATGTCTGAAAACATAATGAAACTTCATTTAAAGATTTCTCATCTCCAATTTTAAACTTCCATTTCAGCTTTTAATTTGTTTAATTCTGCCTCCATGGTAACTACCTTATTAGACTGTAATGGTAAGTGAAGTGAGTTCGTCTAAACTTAATTCCCCTTCGAACCTGACTACAATCTAATTTTATTAACGAGTTCTAATACCCCTTTTACCTGTCACCAGTGTATTATAATAAAATCGTAAGGTTAACGAATATTGTTTTAACTCATATATTCACAACACCAAACATGTTTTTTTGATGTTTATTTAAATACAGTTTTACTTAATCTAATTGGAAATTAAAAAGAACAATCCTAACTAACTAAGGCCCTGTACTATCTCATTCTAATTATATTTACACTATTCCTATATCAGAAAAACCAAAAACACACCAGACTTAACATTAATGTCCATCAATTAAACATATGATTTATCTCTCCCTCTCTGTCCGATATCTCCTGCACATGCGCCGCCATCACCAATTCTTCTTTCTCGTCTATTACAATATTATCCATGTCAACTATCTACTCATTACTATTATTAAAATATTAATTTAATAATTTTTAAACTATTAACTACATTAAATTGTAAATAAATTTATAATGAGGTGAAAATAGTTGACCGTAGATATATAAGAGGTGAAGATGGTCAGGCAGGGGGTGTAGTCAGCAGAAAAAACACAAATAAACAAAAGATTATTTATTTGTGCCGACGTTTCGACCTGATTTTCAGGTCTTCATCAGGGATATAAAAACAAAAAGAGATAACAACAATCATTCAGAGAAAAAGTAAAAATAAAATTAATAATATACTAACAAATTTGGAAATATACATTACAATTATAATCAACTAGTTTATATTTTCATTTCATTGTAATGTATATTTCCAAATTTGTTAGTCTATTATTTTTATTTTTTCTCTGAATGATGGTCGTTATCTTTTTTTCTTTTTATAGCCCTGATGAAGACCTGAAAATCAGGTCGAAACATCAGCACAAATAAATAATCTTTTGTTTATTTGTGTTTTTTCTGCAAACCACACCCTTGACCATCTTCTCCTTTTAAATAAATTTATATGATGAGTGATGAAAGCTATATTTTAAGATATTAATACTATTTACTGTGGTAATGAAATTCCATGGATCTGCTTTCAATTAGTTTCCTTGAAATAGGTATCTGATGTTTTAATAAGTCAAAAACATTTATTAGTTGAATAAGGTACTGATCACATCACTTCCTTTTATTTATTTCATTCATCAATAGCTGTAGTTCTTTGCCCATTACGGACTCTACAGAGTTTTCTACTTGTCAGGCTTTTAAGTTATTGCTTCCTTCTTCTGATACTTGTTATACATACTACTCTTTGTTACAGGATTATGTATACCATCAAATAACACTATATTTATAAAATCTGTTAGTGAAAAATTAGCTACAAATGAACCACATCTAACCCTTGAGTTTTTGGAAGAGTGCATACAAGGATTTAGAGTTTCCAGCATTGAGCTAAAGCATCTTTGCTTAGAATATATGACACCTTGGCTTGCCAACCTTGTGAGGTTTGTTTCTTTTTACTATTTTAAAAGTAGACTTGTTGCAACTTTGTAACTAATGAAATTCTAAATATACTTTTCCCTACTCCCTAGATTTCTTATAATAA
>NW_027106804.1:18820-24002 GCF_000696795.3 Halyomorpha halys
AGATTATCCAATTTTCCTTAAAAATCAAAGAACAATTAGACCTGAAGATAAATGTATGTAAAGGAAAAAACACAACAGGCTTACCAAAAAAAAAAGTGGCACTTTAATCAAATTAAAAATAATCTGCATAACATGGAGTTTTCTGTAGTTAAAAATTGACTCATTAATAAAATTAATTGAACCTAATTAAAAAAATAAAAATGAAAGATATAAAAAACACATACAATAAAATTAGCTGAAATAATAATTTCTTGGAAAAAATCTTTAAATTTATTAAAAATATAAAATTAACCTTTCTACAAATATAATGATGAATATTACATTGTAATACATATAAATAAATGTACTCACCAGTGAAGTCCTTAGGTTTTGCTTTTAGGCCTACAATAGTTTATAAATACATCAATGACTCGAACCAATGCTATTAGCATGAAGGTATAGGTGACACTAAATTCCCAATTTAGTAAGGGACAAACAAATGACTAATATAGGAGTAGGAAGAGCCCTTTTAAGGTGGAAAAAATGTGAGCCGTATAATTTGAAATCATAATTTCTTTCTTTTCAGTGATATAAGACAGTAGTTTAATCTCCAATCCTACTTTTACTTGTTATTTTTCAAGAATTGAAGATAATGTAAGTAGCCAGTTCTTGAAATTAGTTCCAATGAATATGGGAATGGTTCCACCAATCGCCATGGTACTGTTTGCTGATAACACCGATATACTTAGAGAGTGCATGTTTGGTTTTTGAATCAAATTTTATTTTTTTATTATAATGCTATTTTTGCTCCCACCCCTTTGTTTCAATTTTTCAGAAGGTTCAATTTTTTGCCACCAGGCTTTCTAACTCTCTCGCTTCCAAAGCCTGCATGGCCTTACTTTACAGGTAAGAGTTCAAAATTACGTGATATGTTTCAATTATAGTAAAGCCTACTTCCATTAACCACCTTATATTAGCACTAACTGCATCTAAATTATACAGTCCGCTTAATCTCAAACATATTTTGGTCCTCCGGGCCAGATTTGAACCGGCGACCTATGGATGTACAGTCCACCATCAACCAATAATTTCCATCTCCTCCTCACAGTGCCATAAATAACAACATCTCCAGGTTTCCAAGCATCAACAAGATCATCTTCCAGTGTATCCCATATGGACCTCGGCATGGATCCCATGTCAAGCTTGGCCACCTGTTTCTGTAAAGTAAGACCATCATAGCTACACAGCTGGGGTTGGAGGATTAAATATAGTTTGATCCTCCGACCAGATTTTAATTTAAATAGTTCGTTAAACATGAAAATTCAGTTTCTTCGTGGTCAATTTTTGTCTCGCTCACTTATGTTATATCAATTCTCTCTTTCAACTTATCATTTACTGGTCATTTTTTCTTGCTTTGGAGTACTTGCTGCTTAAGGTTTTAATATTTAATAACTTAACTTTTTTATGTGATTTGTGTTTTTGTTGCTTCCATCGCTTATTTATTTTCATTTTACTATTTTTTTTACCATGAAATTCATGTTTTATCTCACATTGCCTCAATGAACGATTTTTTCACTTTCATTCAAGAAAAGGTTAAGTCAGGTGTTTCAAAAGTTGAAATTACAGTTTTAAAAGAAAGATTAAATCTTTTAGAGGCTAAGGTCAGAACTTTTTTTTCTTTAGTCCTCGATGCTTCGGAAGATAAATTTGATATAAAGGAAATTCAAGGAGTTTAGGAATTATATTAACCAATGTCTGGAATTAAGTTTAGTATTGTGTCATTTAAACATCTCAAATACAAGTAATAATTCTATTGTTAATAACAATAGTGGTATCCTTAATAGTGCAGTAGAAAATGCATAACATATGACATTGCTAAAGTCGCATATAGATCAGTTTAATGGCAAGATTGGCTTTAATATATTTTGTTCTAAATTTCAAACTTTTAATTTCCAATAATTTCTCACTCTCAATTATTTACAAGTTCCATTACCTAATTTCTTTACTTGAGGGTGAACCCCTAAAGTTAATTCAGCCTTTTCCGATTACAGCTGAAGGTTATAATGAAGCATTAAAATTACTTGATGATAAATATCAGAATGTATGTGCTTCAATTAATGAATGTTTGGATCAGATTTTAGATATTCCACCTATTCATGCTAATGCTTCTTCTCTGCAAAACTTTTATTTAATCATGCCAACATTTCAGCTAGAGTTTCTAGTCTTCATCAGGGCTAAGATCAGAACCAGATAACAACCAATGAATATAGAAAATAAAAAATAAAATATAAACAAAATGACATAAAGTGAATAATTTTACATAGGTAATTCAATAAGAAGGTAAAATAACATAATTAAGGAAATAAAATAAAAATGAAGTTATATATCAACTTATTTGTGTTTCAAAATTAATGTTGAATCAGATAGCTGTGAGTTACCGGTCAGGTTGCTTCATTGCAAATTGGATAAAACCCTTCGCATTTTTTTTTTTTAGCGAACCTTATCTTGTAATGATTTGCCTCAAGTTGAGGACTTAATTTCCTTTATTAAAAATCAACTGATTATTCATTAAAATTCTAAATTGTCTAAACCAACTGTTTCTCTTCAAAAGAAGAATTTATCTTCGTTTCATACTGCATTACCAGATACTAAATTCTCATGGATATTTTGTAGGGAGGGACACTCTTAAGTATTCTTGTCCTCATTTTTTGAGTTTAAATATTCAACAGCACCATGAAAAGGTAAAAAAAAATGAAATTATGCTTTAATTATTTATCCAAACATTTTAGTGGTAAATGTAATTCTACTAATACCTGTTCTAAATGTCATAAAATACATCATTCATTCTTTCATTTTAATGTAGCTTAATCTTTTAGTTCTGTTGCTGATTTTGGGGTGGCATACCACATAGCTAGTCCAGATAAGGCTTTGAAGGCTATTGGTTTTCAGCCTAGCTATTATTCTACTCTTTTATCTCCTGTTGATGCCTCTGAGCAATCATGTCCTTTGATTAATTCTCTTGCTGCTTTGGGAGATCCCGAACCTTCGCTTGCTTCTAAGTCTTAACTCAGCCTAATGTCTCGCTTGCTTGTGATAAATTTGTCTCTACTATTTTGCTCGTTATGGTTAGAGTTAAGATTTTTACCTCTTCTAATAATGTTGTTATTGTGCGTAGTATTCTTGATTCAGCTAGTCAGGTCCGTTTTATTACCGAAAAATTTGCTAAGCTTCTTAATGTTTTTTCTTCTATGTCTTGCTGTTTTGTGTAACCTACGGTAACCGAAAGTCTGAATTGGATTGGTAGTGCCATAAGAAAGGCACTACCAGCTGCCATGTGGACAATAACAAAAGCTTACCTCCTCTTGCGCTCTTGGTGGGAAGAGAAACAACCTGGGCAAAATCAACAAAAAAGGAGGGAGTAACCGATGAATGGAGAAACCACCTAATTCAGCATAATTAACATCCATCATCATCAACCACATTATTAAATCTATAATTTTTCATAGCCCAGTTATTCCCAATTCATTAATACATCTAACAACAAATGTTTTATTTTGGCTACCCCCTACTACCTGTAACTTAGACAATAGATTTTCCTTTTCAGTTAACCATGTTTCAGTTACCATAATGGTAGGATTATTATCTATCATTAATACATACATTATTTTTGAAGACGTCCGCCCACCCTGGCATTCCCCGTTCGTCAAGGAAAGATGATAACTGAGCTGTAAGGGATGTCTTAGGAACACTGCAAGAATTGCTGTAAAATTATGGAGGGAGATACATGCACTGAATGAAAAGAAGCCATCGGAGTTCAGGCTCTGCTATCTCTGCTGTAGAAAACAGTTCTGGAGTAAAGCTGGGGGGTGTTGAAACTCTGGTTCTCGTTTGTTGAAAGAGCCTCAATATTCTCACCATGGATCCAAACAGAATACGAAGTGAGGAGAAACGGGCTGTCCAATCATAAGGTGGTTTTGTGCGTTTTGGTGTAGATCGTATAGTGTCCGTAACAACTGCCTTGCTGGTTGGTTTCCACCAATGTGAGATGGGTGAGTTTAGCCATTGCGGGCCATTCCACCAAATTGAGGCATTCTTCATCTTGTTGGGCACGCAACCGCGTGAAGCTAAATCGGTGGGGTTGTCTTCTAAATTTACATGTTTCCAAAGGCCGAGTGATACGATGCTAAGGATTTGAGCCACTCAATTAGCTTCAAATACTTTTAGTTCATGGTGTGGGGGTCTGAAGCCATGAAAGGGCTACTTGGAAGTCCGTAAAACAAAAGATTTCCTACATAATTGGTGTCATAATGGTGCCACACAGTTCAAGGGGAGAGATGGAAACAAATTTGAGGGGTGACACCTTTGACTTTGATTTGATAAGGGAAATCTTCACATCACCACTAGGACTCTCAGCGCATAGATAAAGGAATCCAACAATTTTGTTTAATTGTTGGATGTTTTAACTCCATCACATTTTTTATTTGGTCGCTCTTTGTGCATTCCTCCTGATGAGGTACAGATTTTGACACCCCGTCACTTAAATGCCGTTGATTGTTTCTTCAGCACTTGTTTAATTGGATCTAGAGAAAGTGGAGCTTAGAGTATCTGTATACTTTACAACAGTGCTTTAAATGGTGTAAATCAACTCATGATATCCGTGTGGAGAATATGATTCTTGTTAAAGAGTTAAATCTTCCTCCACTTCAGTGGCCTCTTGGGCGTATTGCTGAGGTCTGTCCAGGTGCCGATGGCATCGTTCATATAGTAAAGGTCAAGACTGGGTCGTAGGGTTACACTTATCCTGTCTTGCAAGTTTTTCCTTTACCTTTTTCTGATTCTGATTCTGATTTTGCCACTGCCACGAGACAAGACCAACCTGCTTAAGTCCATTTTCAGTTTTTGTTTAAATTTGTGTTAGATTTTTTTTGTTTTATTCATTTCCGATTCCTTTTTTTTCGTCTTTTCTTTTTTTTTTTTTTTTTTTTGTTTTGCCATTGTTCTCACTGATTTTTTTGTTTATTGACAAGGAAAATATTATTTTTTCTATATCGCTTCTATATCGTTTTTGAATCAGTTTTTACACCTTTGGCACTATTTTTGCTCCCCCCCCTACTCTTGCTTATCTAAGGTTCAATTTTCTGCCACCAGCCTTCTCTCTCTCTCTCTCTCTCTCTCTCTCTCTCTCTCTCTCTCTCTCTCTCTC
>NW_027106804.1:25147-30333 GCF_000696795.3 Halyomorpha halys
AAGCCTTTCTTAATATTGTACTTGGCAATGGCAATCTGGATTCGAAGGTCTATTGGCAGTTGACCCGTAATTACTTGCAAGGCTGAAGTTGGCGCAGTCCTATAAGCTCCAGTAACAAGTAATAGAGCTCTCCTTTGTGCCTTTTCCAATAATTTAAGATGTGCGTAAGTGAGATTTTGTCCCCAGGCAGGTACAGCATAGAGGGCGATTGGCAAGAAGGAAGCTTTATATAATATTTCACTGCACCTATATTTCAGGCCCCAGGTCGTTCCTGCTATATTATTGAGGCAGCTGTAGCGAAAAACAGTTTTACTTTTAACTTCCTTTAAATGGTTAGTAAAGTTACACCTTTCGCCTAAAAGAACCCCTAGGAACCTAACTTCTGGTGATGGTTTTATCATTTTATTCCCCAATACAACCCTGGGAAGGAAGCCTCTCATTTTTCCTTTTAAGAACAAGAGTCGAGTCTTTTCGTAGTTCAGGGAGAGCTTCAATTCACTGCACCATTGCTCAACAATAAGAGTAACCTCTGCTGCTTTCGTTTCCAGATTAACTCGTGACCTTGCCTCAATCCCCATGCCAAAATCATCGACATATGTGGCTGGTGTGTATCCTGCTGCCCGTAAATTCGCCAGTAGTGGATTCATATTGATATTCCATAATGGGAGACCTAAAACAGATCCTTGAGCGCAACCCCGTTGGATCAGTCTCATGATTCTCCTTGTTGGTAACTGGTAGAAGACTGAACGGCTCTCCAAGAAGGATTTAATAAGCTTGTATATATTTCTTGGACAGTGGAGCTTTTTAAGTTCCCCCATTATTCCAGGCCACCACATACTGTTAAAGGCTCCAGCAATATCATAAAATAGGACAACAAAATATTTAGAGGTGGAGTGTTTTGCTCCGTTAGGAGCTGATTGATAGCATCTGTGGTTGATAACCCCCTTCGTCCCCCAAACTGATCTGAAGAGAGTTGGTCTATCACTTCCTTTAGGTGCAGTAGCATGAGGCTTTCCAGAACTTATCCCATGACATTTAAGAGGCATATTGGACGATATGATTTTGCATTCACTTCTGCTATCCCTGGCTTTAGAATAAAATAGAACCATTTCTGCCTCCTTCCAAATTCGAGGGAAGACACCTTCTTTTAAGCATTTGTTGTAGAAGGTAGTTAAAGGGCTGATTAGGGCCCTTCTGGCGTTCAAGTTCGTCCCATGGGGAACCGTCTACAGTTGGAGGAGGTACATCTGCTGTATCACCGATTGGGTCGTCCTCTGGGAAAGATTTCAGCATTATGGCCTCTATAGCCTCTTCTGCTGTCCGGGCAGTGTCGCCATTATGCATAAAGGAGGTGAAGGTATTCCTATTCCAACTCGCACCAAGTACTTTTCGGTACGCAAGACCCCAAGGGCTGGTGCATTCCTCTAAGTATTTATGCCATGTATCCATCTTTGCTTTCGCAATTTCATCTTTGAAACACTTATTTAGGGCAAAATACGCAGTTTTTAAGCCATCTTTAGCATCAGCATTCTTTTCTCTCTGGAATCGCCTCCTTGCTCGATATGTTTCACGCTTGAGGCTCATCAGTTGATGATTCCACCACGGTTGTCCTTTCCTTACGGACTCCTTTACGGTGGGCAATACTTCCTGGACCGCTGTATAGATTTTTGATGAAAGTCGAGAGGCCTCTTCTTCCAATTCAATATCATGAACCGACTCCACCTCCGATAGATGCCATTGAATATTATCCGTTATGCACTCCCACTCAACTCCCTGTGTTGCAAAGCGTTGTCTTCCATAGTGCCTGCCCGTATCATCCTTATTAATTACGAAGGTCACCATACGATGGTCGCTGCAGGTCCAATCAGCCACCTTCCATGAGCTAATGAGTTGTGCAATGTCTGGTGTTGCCATGGTAACGTCTATGAAAGATTCTCCACTGGGGCCCGAAAAAGTAGGCAAAGATGCCGCTTCATTAAGAATAACCAGCCGGTTGCATCCAGCAAAGTCTTATAGTAACATGCCCTTTCTGTTAGTCCTCCGACTTCCCCATAATATGGATTGGGCATTAAAATCGCCTAGTATAATCATATTTTTTCGTAGTTTGCTCATGATGTCCTGGAGCTGAGTCTTTATTTCTTCTAGTGCAGTAGAAAATTTTGCATAGACGTTAATCAGGTTAAAATTAATTCTTGGAGCTTCTATGTTTGCGACGGAAATTAACTTGTTAGTTAGGTCAGGTTGTGCGGTAATGGTATATGAGTTATTGATTACTAGAAGAGCACTCTGTGGTGCATCACACAGGCCACTTCCAGAAGAGGAAATAATTCGGTCTCGTGGTGGAGTACCAACAACTTTGCCTCTTCTTGTAGGAGGTTCCTGAAGGGCAGCAATGTCTATCCTGTTCACTATAGCCATGTGTCTAAATTCGTCCATTGCTAACGGTCTTCTATTCAGGTTGTGTTTTGCTATTCTTATCGTTATAATATCACTCATTGTCTTCCTATTGGGTTCTCATGATTGTCCTTTCAAGAGCTCTTGAGATGGATATAAGATGGACACTCCTTGTAATCAGAAGAATGCTCTGAAACTGTGTTTGTCCTAGAGCAGTTTATGCATTTTGGTGGCCCACCAGATTTCAGTGTTGGCAGCTCTCACAGCTATGCCCTCTCTCACCACAATACCTACAGTTTACGACTGCTGCAGTGCAAAATTTTTCAATGTGCGAGAAGCCTTAGCATTTGTTGCAACGGGACACTGCAACCCAGTCCCGAATATTACAGGATGTACATTCAAGGAATACTCTTCCCTCTGCTAATATCTCATATCTCACTGCTGGGGATACTTCCACCACCAATGTCCAGAATCCCTTCCTCTCGGACCAGTTTTAAACACAGGGTTGAAGTGTTGCCTGGTACGTTCTAATTTATTGGCATTCAGGCTCCAAAAGTGCTCGATGATTTTGTCGTGGTCCAGGTCTCTTGGTACATCATATATTATCATCCTGGGTAGACGTTTATTCTCTAGGTTTACATTAGTGCCTAGTCTCTTTATTCCTTCAGATTGAATTACCTTTCTAGCTTCTTCTTTTGTGCTTGTCCTGATTATAACACCTTTGGCCGTTTCCACTACTCCTCTGATTTTCACCCCTTCTGTAGTCGGCGTAAAATTTTCCTTGATTCCCTGTTTTAGTACCTGGATCGTTGGATACTTTTCTTTGCTTTGGTCGGTCTGTGCTATGAAAACCGAACTCAATGGTTTTTTAGTTGTTTCTTGGTGCTTATGAACTATTGTTGAGGCATAAGTTCGCTTCTTTATTGTATCCTCTTTTTCGACTATTAAAGGTTTGATCTGTTCCTTGACTACGTCCTTTATGGCAAGTTCTAGTGCCTGAGTGTCAAGTCGTATTGGGCTGCAATCTTGGTTTTTTATTGCCGTAATTTCTCCTTTTAATTCAGCGTTTTCAACAATAAGGGTGTTGCGATTGTCCTCTAATTTCCTCGCAGCTATGAGAACTGCTTCAACCGCTGTTTTACTAATTTGTTTAGCCTGGCCGGTTAGTAAAAATTCCTGCAACTCTAAAATTATACGGCTATTTGCTTCTATAATGTCTTTTTATTTAAAACGCCTATCAGAATGATGTCCAAGGGACTCACGATTACAGGATGAATATGATGAGCGCAGCACTGGACAGGAGAATTGGTGACGTCACTGGAAGGACTGGAGTAGTTTGCCGGGTTAGGCTGGCTAAGTGATAACTCTTTGACTCCAACCTCACTGTTCTCCCCATCATTCGCCAGTCCTGTATGCCACACCTTCTTTTAAGCATTTGTTGTAGAAGGTAGTTAAAGGGCTGATTAGGGCCCTTCTGGCGTTCTTCAAAATTTCAGCACCTACCATGTCTGGTCCCGGCGCTTTTCCTAGGCGAAGCTTAGAGTATTTTCCTTTAAAACAATATTTGTTTGATCTTTCCAAGTTATGTTGTTTTTGAACTATCAACAAGTCCACAAACACTTCCATTTACTTAAATTGGCCCGTATTATCGAAGAAAAATAGCTGCGATTTAAAAATCAAGTCAAAGAAATGACATTCAGTTAGTTATTCAAGCTTTGTGACTTAAAAATCTGTTGAGCAGTTTGCTCCAAAACTGTTAAAAAGCTACGAACTAAACTCAATTAAAACAATAATTTTTCAGTATTTTGAGCCCAATTTGATTCAAAATATTCACGAGATCTCACTGAGTAATTTGATGTATCAACTTATATACATATATATTTAAGTCTTTCTCTTTTACTTTCTATAGTTTTTAAGCATAGTTTCTATGACATCCATCCAGGCCAAAAAGAATTTCAAAGAGCGCAAACCCCATGACCGTATGTATGGAATGATTGTATGCTGCAATCGCTTGTTCCATCATGACATCTGGTTCCAATCCCTTTTCCAATTGATACACACACAGATGATGTGAAGCCTATAGTGTTATGAAGCCTCTTGATCCCTCCCCTGCTCTTAGGATGCTCTGGAGCATTGGGATGCCACACTACTTCTAATGCTTTCATTTCCTACCTTATATGCGCATTATCAAATTCTCTACCAACGTCCGACGGTATTCTGTCAGGGACCCCATAAAATTGAACCAAGCGCGAAGAGCCCACAACACCGCATCTGCCGACTTTTCTTTCACTAAGTACACCAAAGCTATTTTACTGAATAGATCCACGACTGTTACCCACTTGAAGCCCTTTGAAGTAAACGTGTCTATTTGCAAATCACTAAGTGGTATACTCGTCGAGGAGTTTGTCATATTTCGTGCGGAGGGGCAGTATAGTTTCTTGGATAGTGCGTTTCACTCCATACCAAATTTTTATTTTCATTTTAATTTTATATTTTTAAATTTAAAAAATAACTTTCAACCTATGCACTCATCCCGGGTTTGGGCACCAGTTACATGTTGGCATAG
Organism: Halyomorpha halys; assembly: GCF_000696795.3. Taxonomy (NCBI): domain Eukaryota; kingdom Metazoa; phylum Arthropoda; class Insecta; order Hemiptera; family Pentatomidae; genus Halyomorpha; species Halyomorpha halys. The sequence continues at coordinate 30,108 of NW_027106804.1, forward strand.
AAAAACTAATAAAAAAGGAAAATGTTATCGGAATAATACTCTCTGAAGGCGTAAACAAGACTGACCTTTATTGTGTTCAGCACCTCTATATATACAAGTTCGATCAGCTGATCGATTCAATCACCTGATGACCTTTGTCAGCTGACATCTCACTCAGGCTGTAACTTATATATACGTATTTATTCATTAAATCATTTTATTTTATTAATACTATGTTTTTTTTTTT
>NW_027106804.1:30667-32662 GCF_000696795.3 Halyomorpha halys
TATAAAGTTATTGAATAAGTAAAACATAAGAAGTAGATGTTACATGGTGAAGATAAAAGCAAGTAATACAATTTAAGACAATAACGAAAATGAGAAAATACAAAGTAAAAATAAAAAATTTTTGGGTGTCCACAATAGTTCAGGAATGGAGTGAGAATAGGGGAGGAGGGGAGTAAAATAGTCTTAAAGTCAGTGTTGAGTATGTTTGATAAGGTTTAATATGTGTCTATAAGTGAGGGAGATATTATCTTTGTCAATGTTTTGGTTGACAAGTTTTCCTTCAAGGTTTATATAGAGTGCCTCAGTTATTAGGTGTTTTTGGTGGTTGGGGATGGTAGTGAGAATGGAGGTTAGAGAATGGCTACCATGAGATCAGACGTTTTTGTCATCTTACTCGTCTATATATTTTAAGAAATCTTACCCTCTACACACGTATTCCACTAGTTTATATATACACACCCTGAGCCAGAATGGATCCATATATACACCGACAGGTCAGCTACAGAGGCAAATAAAATGCGGGTGCAGGTGTCTATAGCAGCCTTTTCCAACTGTCAGCACTTGCTGGAGCAAACGCTACCAATTTTGATGGAGAGGTAGCTGCTATTACTTTGGCTTTAGAAAAGCTTACTTACTCCTCACGCTAGCAAAAAGAAAATCTTCTTCTGATTTGAGTTCTTCTGATTCTTCTGAGTTCTGCTGTCGGATTCTTGGGCAGCACTGCTGGCAATATCGTATGGACATCCTTCGGCTAATGCTAGAATTCTATCATCATAGCAGCATAGAATCCAAGAAACTATACTGTACCTCCGCACGAAATATGACAAACTCCTCTGCAAGCCAGACAAGAGGACGAGTATACCACTTAGTGATTTGCAAATAGACACGTTCACTTCAAAGGGCTTCAAGTGGGTAACAGTCGTGGATCTATTCAGTAAAATAGCTATGGTGTACTTAGTGAAAGACAAGTCGGCAGATGCGGTGTTGTGGGCTCTTCGCGCTTGGTTTCAATTTTATGGGGTCCCTGACAGAATACCGTCGGACGTTGGTAGAGAATTTGATAATGCGCATATAATAAGGTAGGAAATGAAAGCATTAGAAGTAGTGTGGCATCCCAATGCTCCAGAGCATCCTAAGAGCAGGGGAGGGATCAAGAGGCTTCATAACACTATAGGCTTCACATCATCTGTGTGTGTATCAATTGGAAAAGGGATTGGAACCAGATGTCATGATGGAACAAGCGATTGCAGCATACAATCATTCCATACATACGGTCACGGGGTTTGCGCTCTTTGAAATTCTTTTTGGCCTGGATGGATGTCATAGAAACTATGCTTAAAAACTATAGAAAGTAAAAGAGAAAGACTTAAATATATATGTATATATATAGTTGACCATAAAAATTTAAATATAAGAAGATGGTTAGGGTTGCAGTCAAAAAAAGAACAAATAGTTTATAAATATTTGTCCTTTTTTTGACTGCAATCCTGACCATCTTCTTATATTTAGAAATACTCAAAGTATTTTGCAGTATACATAGGAATGAGGAGGCGGATCGACTTGCACGGTTAGGGGCTAGCCAACCATAGCCACTTCTTCCTATCACCATGGACATGGTGAATGAAATGGCTCAAAGCACTTTCACTGAAAGAGCAGAGGGAAGGAGTAGAGGAAAATGTGCGGGCAAGAACTGGGTGGCATTGCTAGACCCTAAGAGGCTCTCTCCATTGAGTTTACCAAGAGTGGTGGCAGTGGCATGCTTCAGGTTGGCCACTGGTCATGACTATTTGTGGCACCACCTGAAGAGAATAGGAGTGGCTGAGTCCCTGAATGCGTCCTGTGTGGAGATGGAGAGATGACCGGCGATCACATATTTACATATGCGGCAACGGCGGACTTAATTACAGACTGGAGTTACCTGAACAAAGCTAAAGTATACTAGGCTGTTCGAAACAAAATGGCAGAAATGCCTCCTTTGAAAAAACTATATACACT
>NW_027106805.1:0-2282 GCF_000696795.3 Halyomorpha halys
TTTTGAATATTTTTCAATTGCCACTAAACAAATCAATACACTCAAGGATTTACTTTAAATGAACGTACAGTAAATATTTTTTATCAGAAATTTATTAATTATTATAAAATTGATTTTTTTTTTTAATTTCATTTCGATCCGAACATCAATTTTAAAGCCAATTTAAATGTAAATGGACTCCTCTCCTCTCCTCCCCCCCAAAAAAAATCAAAACAGAGTTGTCAGATTTTTTTTTTTAAATCTGCTACCAAATTGGTTTTTGCTGGAAAATCAGTGAAAGGAATGTCTCTAAGGATAAAAACAGATTGGAAGAAGAGTCCAATGACACTGGCCTACTGCCGCAAATTCCTTCTACGTCCTTATTATTATTTTTTTATACCCTCCTGCCTAGCCATTTTTTACAGACGGGTTGCTGTAGCAGTGGAGTAATGCACCGGGCTTGCATGCCACTGCTTCCAGTAATCAATATTTTTTTTTATCTTCTTGTAAAACTTAGTTGATCAGTCCATTTAATGTATGATAACATAGATGTTTTATTTAGACTGTGATGGATCTCAGCGCTTGGTTGAGCGAATACTGATTGAGCTTCCCCTTATCCATTTCATCTGCATCCATCCGTTAGGTCCAATCCTCCTTGTCCGTTTCCGTCCTGGGTCTTCCTCCAACACACCAGCCTGGTCCAGCTCTCCAGTTCTCAATCTGCATTGGCTTCTTTTTCTCTGGATGGCTCGCCAATGCCGAGTGATCGAGCTCTTCCCAACGTAAATTGTTCCCACCTCTTCTTTCCACCCGTGGATGAACTCCATGAATGAAGGATAGTTCTCATCTTTCCTGAGACAGGGGAAGTCCGCCTCGACGTAAGTGACGATCTCGGTCAACAACTGGATCAGTGGACAATCCACTACTGTTCTACTGTTGCAGCGACTCCGCAACGGAGGCACCGGGAGTCGACGTTCTATCCCAAGTTCTATAGCTTTCCCCTAAAACCGTCCCTGTCTAATTCCGATATGTGGAAGGACCCACATAGCCTCAATCTTGCCTGAAATGAACTTCCTCAGAGTAGCGCCCTTCTGACTCATCACAATTAACTAACCTAATCCTTTATGGAGTTCTCCTGCTGCATCTTCATCCGTGGGTCTCTGCATCTTCTGCACATGGTATTTAACGAAATCCTCTTTTTTATGTGACATCGTTATGTAGACCCTAAGCAGAGGTACAAATCTCTGTATGGTGGCCAGTTTACTCTTCTTATTCCGCATGAGGTTCCACACAGAGGATGTATATCCCTAGTATACCCTGTAAGGTCATCGTGACGGAGTACTTGAGGCAAACGCACCTCGTATTCATATTCAGCCCATTAAGCAACAGTGTCACCCTATCCTTTAAATGCCACAGGTGAGGAGCGGTATCAAAACCTCTTTTTATTTTCACCCCAGATACGGTTTCTCTTCCTCAAGTCTCTTGATTATTCACCACGGTGATAGGGTGAGCCCAGTCAGTGGAGCCTGAGAATTCTTTTTAACTTACTTTTTAATTTAATTAAACGAAAACACTCAATCCAGTCATATAAACATTAAAATTTCATGTATAATCCTATATAGTTCTTATTAAAAAAGTATTTACCTATGTCAAATTTTACAACTGGTTCTTCGGAAAATTTGGAATGGATCAGAAAGAGGTGAATAATCTATAACTATAAGCTACTCCCTGGCTACACGTCACTGTGTTGATAAATGTGAAATAGCACGTGAACTTGACAGTAAGGTTTAATGCTTTTGTGACATTTATCCCTCGCTGTATAACGTTACTAACGAAGCCAAGTACCACTTTACTAAGCTTTATTTATTTAATGGTGTTTATGGGCAATGTAATAACAAACATTATGCTGGTGAATAGAGAATTGTTAAAAATAACTCATTGTCGTCAATAATCTCTGTTCAATAAACACTCAATATTTTATTATTTCCTAAAATTAAATTCACTACCCCGGATTAGTGACTCATCTTTATTATATTACTTATTATTATAATTACACACTCATCTTATGTATTTGCAGATGATTTGATAATCTATCTCTTGAATTTATAGGTAAAATCATTTAGTACTATGTTTAAATTCCGGTAGTATAAAACGAAAAGATTCAAGGATTAAAATTGGTTGATTTAGGCGATTTCAGGGCCGCTTACGTTTGAGCTCACGTCCAGTGAGACCAAATTTATTTCCAGAAATCATAGAATTGTTCGAATATCGGGAACAACCTATAATGGAATATAGTTGGTTAA
>NW_027106806.1:0-1329 GCF_000696795.3 Halyomorpha halys
CTAAGATTCTCCTCAGAATTACTCTTTCAAACCTATTTGGCGGGTTAATGCTTTTATTGCTTAGGACCCACGTTTCTACACCGTATGTGACGATTGGCCTTTGCAAAGCTTTGTACAGGGTGAACTTAGTGTTAAGGCAAACAAGCTTGCTTTTTGATTAGTCTTACAATGGAGAAATAGGCTCTATTTCCAGCAATTCTGCTACTAACTTCTTCTTCTTCATCCTGGTTCTCATTGATACTATTGCACCTATAGCCAAGGTAAGAAGAGCTTCTTACAACTTCGAAATTATAGGAGCCCATTACAAAGTGACTCTGCCTCTGGTCCATTGGCTTCTTACCTAACAGCATAATCTTGGTTTTTTCCCCATTAATAGGCAGGCCTGTCTTTTTTGCTTCGATATCCATCCCATCGCTTCGAAAGCAATCCTAATGCTCTGCAGGGATCTACCGATGATGACGTCGGTGAGATCGCTGCCAATCTTAGTTATTGGGATTGAAAACTTTATATTTTTGGAATATGTGTCTTTTCAGTGTGTCCATATGGGTTTTAATAAATAATTTTATACTTTAAGCTTCTGTCTGAGGGATCATTGATTATTAATTCACTGTATTTGTGTCAATAATATTTTTATTTTTGTAATATATTTTTTAAAATATAGCCTTTTTTTAAAAACATGCAATCAGAACTGATAAATAATCATATTCAATTTCTATAAGTCCTAGAGAGTTGCGTAATTTCTCCTTTTAAACCACACTTAAAACTTTGATATTATACATCTATTATGCGTATACATTACAACAATATTAGAGTGTCATAATGTGACAACGGCCATTACTTAAATACATCTTCACAATATTTAATTGTGTTTACTTGAAATTAGAATATATCAATTGTACATATTGATTTTACATTTCGAATTGTTAATACTAATCTGCAAAATATTAAATTTTTTTAACAAGTTACTAAAAAAATAAAGGCAAGTAATTCAAAATCTACTAAATAAGTAGGAAATTTGATCATTTAAATCCAAATTTTTCAATGGTCCGAAATGCATTCAAATATTAAATTATTTAAACGCATTTAAGTCATAATTATTGATCCATTATGGTCCCTCTCTAACTTTTTTATGATTCACTTAATAAAACAACTTAAAAAATTATAATTATGTATTATTTGCAAATATTTTGAAAAACATAACTATTTTTTTCGCCTATGATGTCAAAAAGACCTAACTAAATATGTGACTTTTATATGTAAGAAATTTTGAGACACGCCTCTTGGGCAATATACCGAGAATATATATTTTAAAATATATTATATATATAC
>NW_027106807.1:0-1345 GCF_000696795.3 Halyomorpha halys
TCCTCGCTAATGATGCCTCACAACTTTCAACCCTTAATATGTCCTGGAGTAGCCTGGGAATCGTGCCTTGTTTGACAGATATAAGATCACGTCCTTCCTGTCCTCCTCCCTCCATTATTACGAATCGTCAGTTTTTTTTTTTGATCAAATAATTGACATTAAGAACTAATATCGACGCATGGTTCTTGGCACCATGATAATCATTGAATAAGACATTTTTCTAAATAATCACTACGAACAATGGAATAGACCATTCTCGATTTCGTACTAACTCCAACAATAAATATTTAGTTTGTGCTGCACTATGAAACAGGATCCCGGCATCTCTAATCTAGGTATTATTACTGAGCTTTTTTTTTTATCTTGAAATATATTAGCATTCTAAAAGTAACTTTTCCTCTATTTTCCAGAGTTGATATTGATGTTATTCAAGTTCGTTGAAGTTGAATTGTCTATTCCACAGTTTCGTTGTGATTATTTAGAAAAATATCTTATTCGATGATTTTCATGGTGCCAAGAACCATGCGTTGATATCACTTCTTAGTGCCACTCATATGGACAAAAACAAAAAAAAAATTAAGATTCGTATTAATGGAGGGAGGAGAACAGGGATGGCGAGATCTGTCAAACAAGGCACGATTCTCAGGCTACTCTAGGACATATTGATGGTTGGAAGTTGTGAGGTTTTATTAGTGCGGATATCTTTGGAAAGTTATCTTCCATTTGTATTCTATTGCAAGTTTTATATACTGGTAATCCGCGGACCATAGTTGAGTCGCGAAATGGTCTGGCAATATTTTGTGAGAATAAGTTGTTATAAACTCATTATTTTTCCTGAAAATTTTTCTATTGAATTATCAATGCTTTTTTTTTTTTATCATCAACTACTAAACACGACTACTTTTGTAAGTACCTCAATTTAAGTGCTGAACACCTGTTTTACTCGGAGGTAAATTAAAAAGAAAAATTAAGAAAACTTTTCATTATAACTTATATATTTTTTAATGCAGAAATTGGCCGCAGGCACACGCCCCTCACAGCACTTGGCTTTTAGATCTTCAAGTTACGTTTTATTTCTTTTTGTCACCCTTCTTTTTACACCCCTTCTCCTTTTCTATTCTTTTCTTATTACTTCTTTCTTACCCACATTATTAATATACCTTCACCTCATGTTATTGCCACATTTAATAATCTAATAAGAACAAAATTTGTAATATTTTACAGAAAGGAGAGAAATCTGAAAAAAAAAATTAACAAACGTATCAGAATGTTAAAAATTTTATCTTAGAATATACTAAATTTTTGGAACTTAAAAGCATTCAAATAGCATTTTTTTCTGGCTCAC
>NW_027106807.1:6445-6844 GCF_000696795.3 Halyomorpha halys
TACATATGAGCTATCCGTTCATCAGCTGTTTGAGTCCGGAGGTGAGGGGCCTCCTCGTGTTATATTTAATAAAGATTGGGAAGGTCTGACGACTTTATAGCTCATCTACATTGAGTTAGAGGGTTGAAAATTTCAATTGTTTTGTGTTCGTTGAAATGAATTATACATATTTACAATAGGAAGAAGATGGTCAGAGTTGCGGTCAAAAAGAACAAACAGTTTTTAACTATTTAATGTCCGACGTTTTGCCCCACTTTGCAGGGCTTCATCAGGACTGTTCAAAGTGATAGGTTCAACAGCCAAGCTGTTTAATAAATAGTTAAAAACTATTTGTTCTTTTTTGACCTTAATCCTGATCATCTTCTTCATATTTTAAATGTGTATAGTTCATTTCAAACA
>NW_027106808.1:0-1816 GCF_000696795.3 Halyomorpha halys
CATATGCTCCAGGACCTTGCTGATAACAGGGAGGAGGCATATAGGCCGATAGGCCTTCGGCGATTCCTTATCCTTGCCTCCCCCTTTGTAGAGCAGTCTCAAGTCTGAAATCCTCCACCCCCTCGGAAAGTACCCCTTATCCAAGCAATCATTGAAGATTTCCAACACCTCCTCCTCGATATATGGGGCACTGTTCCTGAGGATTGCAGCGTCGAGTCCCGGAGCCCTCCTAATCCTCTGCCTGTCCACGGCAAGACGTAGGTCCCATAAATCCCACGGTGGGCATAGGTCGGTACATGGTGGGTATGACGTGGTGCGTCTCACCATACTCTCCTCTGCAGTGTCCTGGGACGGATCACCCCTGGGGTATGTATAATCGATGTACATCATCGCCGTTTCTTCCAGGGTGGTTGCCTGGGTACAGCAAGAAACTGTACAACAACACATCACACGGAGAAATATCAAATTCTTTGACAATCTCCCTGTTTCCTTCAATCTAGTCGTCCAATCTATCATCCCATCCTCCCTCCCTGCGACGTGGCAGGGCAGGAAAGGTTCCTAAAACCCTATAAACATCACCATATAACTCTTTATTCTGATGCACTCCCTCCGCCTTTCCCCACACTTCTTTTCGACTTCTGACTGTTTTTCTTATTATTTTTATCATTATCTATTGTCTTTAATAATAACTGTTTTATTCCTCTCTTCGATGCCTAAATCAACATGAAGAGGCCCCTCACATTTGGATTCTTTTACTAGTAGGACCATATAGAATGGGCAATCCACTACTTACAGATAAGTATTGCAGCGTAACCTTAAAATACCACAGGTAGAAAGGTAATGCTCAACCTTATTCATGTTTTCCATACATAAAGCATCCACTAATTTATTGTTTTTATTCTGTTTTAGAAGGACTGGAAAAAAAAAAAAACCTAATGGATCACAGAAGAACATTGATCCACAGCCTATACTTGAGATAGTTCCAATTTATAGCCGTTTTTGAGATCTGAATGGTTGTTATTTTATGTTTACCCTTGACATGATCTCTCTCCATCTTTTATTCCTTCGTAAGCTCCGGCGGCTAGCTATCCTCCTTCGCCTCTTTCGGAATAGTACTCGGTAGAATAAAGGCACCTTTCTACACGACTCTAGATGCTTGCTACCCTTCAGATCTGCATTCCACCCTCGTGCTTATAGGAATAGTACCCGGTAGGACGAGATTACCTGCGAGACATAACGGTTATTACTGTCTTATATTATATTATAGGTTCATCCTGTCTAGTCATCTTCCATGTCAACTACCTTACCTCTACTAACTGAACACTCATTGTCAAGGCCTTCTGGACAAGAAGTTAAGAAAATAACCCACCTCGACAAGTAGTTAACTATTTAATTGAGTTGAGGGACGTTGAATTGGTTTCAGAATTGAAGGCGTCAGCATTAAATAATTACCTAAACTTTACTAGATTCGATCTAGTTAATGAATCTAGGTATCAGATTTTTCAATTTTTTTCAATAACTAACCTTAGTAACCACATAAAACATTACATTCATTTTTTATTCCGATCAATAACCCTGTATTTTTCAAATTATTTTAATAACTCCATGATCAATAAGAATTAAATCATAGAGAACTTTTTCCTCCTACTTTCAATTAAGTCAATCCTCCTTAAATTGCTGATTAATGAATTATGGACCGTTGTTATTGTAATAATTGTTTTTCCTTTGGTTAATTGTAAATACGAAGAACCAATCAAATTTTCATTAAACATTTATGGCCCCGAGATACCCAAAATTAATTAAAGTTGAATTTAAT
>NW_027106808.1:2619-8038 GCF_000696795.3 Halyomorpha halys
GATTTTTGGATATTCTATTTCCAATGCCTGAATTCAAGCGACACCACAAAATGAATAAACAAAATAATAAATTGATTTAAAAAAATTAGAAATCAGCTGTTGCTAACCATCTGCTACTATATACCAAACAAAATGAATTAGAAATTTACCTCACTTTCGAGTTGTACTTACATTATCTTTATTAAAAATTTATAATTAAAAGAAATGAATTATAAAGAAATAAATATTAAGTCGTTAATGAATATGACATAGAGCACTGCATGGTTTATAGCAATACCTCCCAACCAAAAATACCAAATTTAGTATCTTACAAATTGACAGATCACCAAAGTCTTTCAATACTGATTCATTTTCATTTTTGAATATCTTAAAATATATATCCTTATTTTACCAAAAGCTTGAACTAATATCCATTCATGGAGGAACTAATGGTCTAAGAAGAGAAATGTCCGAAGAAACATAAAATTCAATTATTTGTGATTATTATATATTCATATTTAATATGAATTACATGAGAAGTAGATTTAAATATTTTTCCTTCTATAGTAATCCTATAGAAGGAGAGTTTATTGTTTATTAGTTACATGTGCCATGCTTACTAATATTAGACATATTACTTAGACGTATTAAAAGTTATATTTGTATTGAAATTATTATGTACATAAAATTAAATTAATAAAGACAAGAGAGAAAATTAAAATCTAAAAATTTTAAATTAAAATACAAATTACAGTAATTATTATAGCACAACAAGACAACTTAGGTGACTAAAATAAGAAAGTTAAGCATAGAATAAATTACTAACAACAATTAAGTAGTCAATCAAAGACAAGAGATGATAAGCGATAAAATTTCCTTGCCTTTCTAATTCATTTTACTCTCTGGATAGGCGATAGATTTGAAAACCAAAAAAAAAAACTGATATCCACAAACCGTTTAATTAATAAATATTAACAAAAAAAAAATTGATAAGTACCTAGTAATATAATTATTTTTTATAACAATATGGAAGAAACCAATATATATATCTATTTATTTACCATTAATGGGCTATCAAAATCTTAGTTTTAGCATTTTAATCCAAGGATTATCAACATGTCATCATTATATACCCCTATCCTCGAATTTACAGAAGAGTACAGTATGATGTACAGCATCAAGACGAAAAGCAGAATTTCCTAAAATATCCTATCTACTCGTAGTTGAAACACTTCCTCAAAAGTAGTTGGTAGATTAATATTGAGCTGTAAGAAAAATATATGAACAATGATAAATTTCAAATTTAGGTCAATTTTTTTTTATTATCTTTTTCTTCCTTGGCGAATAAGACCACCTTTTTATATTTAGTTAGGTACCATAGACCCTAAATACTTAAAACTTTTTACCTGTTAAAATGTATTTTTCATATATCTACATCACCAAAATTGTTGTGATTTGTACTGCTACCCATACATTTTATTTTATTCGTATTTATTTCGAAATCTAGTTTCTTATTAGCTTTTATGATTGCAGTACTATTACAAAGTAAAATTTATCAATAATATTGTTTATCTTGAGACAAACCTGAAGTAAAATTTAGTAATTAATATATACAGTTATATTTATCTGCCCAACCCATAAGGGATCGATTGACTACAAAATAAAATAAAAAGGTAAGTAAAATTAAAATCAGTTCGTTGGTGTTCCTCAAGGTAGTGTACTCAGTCTCATCGTCTAGACCGTCTGTACAGCTGACATCCCAACCAATCAAACACTATCCACACCACGTATGCCGATGACATATGTATGCTTGCAGTTAATAATAACCGTTTAATTGTATCCCAACCTCTCCAATCCCATATCACAGACCTCAAAGAACGGTGTTGTAATTGAAGGATTAAAACAAATTCCAACAAATCCTATCAAATCACCTTTACCCTTCGGCGTAAACCTGCCGACTACCCTACTTTAATAATGTTGCTCAGAACAGATCCCCTACCTTGGAATACAGCTGGACAATCGATTTACTCGGAATATTCACAAAAGACAGGAAACTCCACGTCGATTACAGCACTTACTACACAAACAGTCTAAACTTCCAATTCATTACAAACAACTGATCTACATGATGATAATAAGACCTATCTGGTGCTCCACTAAACCTTCGAATTCCTCTCGTATCCAATCCTTACAATCCAAAATCCTTGGTAAAATCCTTAATGCTCCTTACTTTTTCACAAGTAAAATCATCCTTAAAGACCTTAAAGTTCCCTATGTAACCGCTATAGCCCGAATCAGAAACCATCCTTCCATTATAAACTCCCTAACCAATCATTCTAACCTTGCTCCCTCTTTCATTCCGGACAATCCTCCGAGGCGTCTGAAAAGAAGAGGCCTCCAGACCTTATATTGTAAACATGTTTTTAGAGTGTTACCAATTGCTAGTTTCTCTATATGCTTGTACCATACCATTGTGATATTACTTCAAATTTAATTGATGTATTTTATGTGCAGTTGTAAATATTAATAAATAAATAAAAAAATATAGTAATAACCAGACAAATTTAAGTTTCACATTGAAATCAAATTCGATAAAATTTTTGAGGATAAACTGATAATCATATTTCTGTGTCTGAGCGAATATGCCAAAACTGGTACAAGTTTGCGAACCCTACGTAGGAACAAAAAACTAATACATTGTAGATAGTAGCAGGTAAGAAACATTAAATTCACAACACGGAGGCAGTATAAATCTCCCCCATATGTAGGCCGTATCTCCTCTTCTGGGGGTCACTTCTTTCAATTATTAAATATTCCTCGAGGAAAACCTCCCTTGAAAAATAGCCCATTTTATTTATACTATATCTCGACTGAGATAGAAGCTAGGTTTTTCAAACAATATTTTTGAAGTATCACATGAAACATATCAATAATAAATTTAGTTATAATCCTTACACTTTCTTGAGACTGGTTAATATTGTTTAAATAAATAAAACTTTATCCATTGTAGTCTTAAAAGATGTTTTATTCCTTTATTAGTCCGACGTTTTGGCCAATTCGGCCATCCTCAAGGACAATCATAATACGAATTTAGAACTATATAATTTAAAAAACAACTTTATGCAGGCCATTCTGCCCAGGTCATTTATATCAGTCCAAAGATTACCATAACTAGTCAATTGTTCACATCAGATTAAAAATTAAAACTGTTTATCAAAGTCAACCTTCTTTGTTAAAATTTATCACAAAAATTACATTTAATTTAATGTGAACAATTTACTAATTAGGGTAATTTGCGGACTGATATAAATAAGCATAAAGTTATTTTTTTAAATTATGTTGTTCTAAAATTGTATTAAGATTGTCCTTGGCCTAATCAGCCGAAAAGTCGGACTTGAAGGAATAAAAATGTTTTGTGACTAAAATGGATAAAATTTTATTTATTTAGACAAAATTTAGTTATTTTATTTGACTTGCTGGTATTAAATTGAAATGTTTTTGAAGCTGAATAATAATTAGGGTTTAATGCCGATACCAAAAAATTACTGTAAAAACCCATTTTTCCTAATTTAACTATAAATGCAAATAATTCAATTCTTTATTAATTATAAAAGTAATTATGCAGTACCAATCTTAAAAATAACTTCCATAGCAGCATAAGTAACATCCTACGTAAGGAGTCCATTTATGAGGAATTACTCAAGAATGCTTAGAAGTGAGCATCACCTTAATTCAGTAATATTATTGTGTTGTAATGCACAGAAGATGTTTTAGGTCTGTTCTAAAATAACACTCATGAATAAGAGCTATTATCAAAGAAGGGTCAAATTAGTTTCATCTAAACATATCAAGACCTAAAGTTTTCCAGGAGCAAGTTCAGAGCTGAAACGTACTTTACTGCTTTGGATTTCAAATCTGTTTTATTTTATTTTTACTGCCAAAGGAAAACTTCTGCATTTTATTTGTTGGTTTGAAAATTCTCATATATATTCATCAAAGTTGTATTTTGCTGAAATAACAAGTGGTTTAAAACTTTTTATGCAATTGTTTTGTAAATTTCATGGTTTTTTTTTATATTTATTCACAATAATTTTATTTGTAGTTATTTATTATTAAAATGAGCTTAATAATATTTTATATACTTTTTTTTGGACAATATTTGAAGTTATTTTTTTTCTAAAGATTGCGTAAATGTTTTTGAAAAATGAAGTGTTGGAGAACGCTTGTTTATTTAGGTCCATTAATTTTAAGTTACATTTTTTTAAAAAATAATAATATTGGGCTTAAATGTTCAAATTTAATAATACTTTGGAAATTAACTAAAGAATAATATTCTATTTCTAGTGGAAATTGTTGGGTTTACTCGAGTTTTCATTCATACACAGTACACATTGATTAATTATTATTATTGATTGACAAATTAAAAGATATTTATTTTAATCAATTATAAAGAATTTAACTAAAATTATTCAGGGTTTTCTTACTGTAATGCTGAAACAATATAAACCAAGGTTAGTGTGAGGCTATGAATTATTGCATAATTCGGTTTGTTTAGTAAGGTAAAGCTGAATAAACATTCTATGAGCTATTTCTCAATGAAAATTGTTTTGCCTATCTCCATTGTTTGAAGAAACTCTAATTTAATCAGTATTTGTATTTAATTTGCTGTGTATCTAACATTTTTTGCTTCGATCGGGCAAAAGAATTAACGAATAACCAATGGCCTATTTCCCATCATGTTTAAAAGTATTTAAAGCTCGCATGAATGTGTTTTATTTTGAATAAAGGGAAAACGGAAATCCATGGTAGAATCCTCAATACTCCTTACTTTGTCACAAATAAAATCATCCATAAAGACCTCAATGTTCCATAAGTAACCAATCTAGCCCGAACCTGACATGAATCCTTCCATTATTAACTCCTTAACCACGTAAATCCACCAGTTTCTAGCCTTGCTTCCTTTTCGATTCTTGACAATCCTCCGAGGTACCTGAAAAGGAAGTGGCCTCAATACCATCTAATGTAGAAATATTATTGGAGTGCTACCAATGGGTAGTTTTTCTAAAAACCTGTATCATACAGTTATAATCCATTAATTATAATTTGTATGTAAATACAAGTGTAAATGCCAATAAATAAATTTAAAAAAACCTACCTTTTTAACGATTCATATAATTGGTGCTACATTATAGCAACAGCAGTGAAGGGTAACAGTAAAAATTAAAATAAAATAAAATAAACTATCCTGAATAAATTAAAATTGGAACACTATAATTCTTTAAGATTTTATATCTTTATTTGTTTTGGTGTTTGTTATTTTTTGTCGGATTGGATAACTCCTGCCGTCTTTATCTAAATGGGAGCAGGTGACATAGTAACTAATGAGGCTTTCCAGAAAAGAGACTTTATTTTCTAAACTTTGGATAATAAACTATAGGTT
>NW_027106808.1:8273-24208 GCF_000696795.3 Halyomorpha halys
CCTTTCAATACTTAATAATATTGATCACTTTTCATCAATCGGAATCAACATGCGTAAATATACCATCATTACCCCGTTGGCCTATTCCATTAGAGCTCTCCATACGACACGTCGGAATGACAGTAAAACCAAAGAGGGACATTCAGATTGTTAAGTTATGACTATAAAAATTCTGAATAAAAAGTCTCTTATGGAATGGGCCAAGAGGATAATGATGGTGTATTTACACATGTTGATTCCGATTGATGTAAAGAGATCAATATTATTAAGAATTCCTATTTATTTTTTTTTTATTAAAATCCTTGATGCTCCTTATTACGTCATAAATAAACTCATGCACAAAGACCTTAACATCCCATTCGTTGCAGATTTGACCCAAAACAGATATGCGTCTTTTTATTCCAAACTCCTTAACCATCCTAACCCATTAATTCTTAATCTTTCATCCTTAACAATTCCTGATAATCCTAGGAGGCGTCTGAAAAGAAGATGACCACGGGACCTTCTAATTTAAATTAATGTTTGAAGTACCACCAATGGGTGGTTCCTTCTCAAGATTTTCAAGTGTATATGAAACATACTACATATTTACCTATTGTATTATTTTGTACAGTTGTTAATTACATTAAATAAATAATTACAAAAAAAAATTGTATTAAACAGAAAAAATTAACAAAAAAAATTATTTTGCTGAATTTAATCAATGTTCATTGAAGCACTATTTGAAGATCTATTAAATATATCTCTAGTTACTACGATCCTTATTTTAAACTCATAAACAAAGAAAACTTTTTGTTTTTTAATATTTAATTCAGATATCGCATTTATACAGGGCAAAATTTAATTAAAATGAAATCTTAGTAGAATCCAAATGATAAAGAAAATCATAAAATGCGATGAACAAGGCTATTGAATTTACCAATAAACAAAAGACCCTTGAAATCTGAATATCGAATTTAAACCTTGTGTGAAAATATTTCTGGTTTGTTCTGTTAGTTCTCGGAAAATAGCACCATACTTTTCAATATTTAATGTAACTTCGTTTCAAAAGACTTATGTTCTTTTGAGTTATAGTCCGTAATTAAATATAAATTTAATTAGTAGTTTATTTAGAATATCCTTTAATCATATTATTCTTAGTTTAAAAGGTGAAAGTACAGTCAGGGAGTCCCTCATTTGAACTGTTGTTTGTATTTCTTCAAAAAAAAAAAGGAGTAAAATTAAAAAAAATATATGTAAGATTTAAATGTGGCGTTTTTTATTTTATAATGACGAAAAGATAAAAAAAGAGATGACACGCAAGAATACTGCAATAACATTGATTTATTCTGAATCTCAAATCTTCTTATATACAATTTTTGTTACTATTAATATAGGTTAAGGCTAAAAATACGATCTGTCATAATTGTATATACTTTTACAGTAACCATGAGTCAACCCCGTGGGTTGAGGGAGTCCTCTGGGGTCCATCCAGTCTTATACATTGGGGAAAAATCTGGTGGTCTAGCGTAATTCTGACTAAATCACCTCCTTGCTCAACCGTTGGTCTATTAACTGTTTCAGAATTAACAATCTATTCTTTGCAAAGCACTGCACCCCAGACTCTTCATGGGTTGTAGCGGTATAGATAAATATATTTAAGGACCCGGGTTCGAATCCGGCAGTGACAGATAATTATTTATGCTATTACTGTAGCCGTGAGTCAACTCTGTTGGTTCTAGGTCCACTAGGTTGAGGCGATGTTCCACAACTTTATTGTTTGCTCAGTCATGCCAATTGTCTATTTCGGTATGTAGTACATTGCTATGGTACAACTAACTATAGGTTTGGACTATAGGTCTGAATAGAGGTGAAATGGAGAAAGGTAAATTTGCGTGTTTTTTTTTTTGTTTTTTTTTATAGCCCGATTTTTATATTTTTATATATTGATCATTTCTCTCAGATTTCTTTTAAAGTTGTTTTTTTCCGATGTATGATATAAATGTATCAAATTTTAATCTAAGTGCTGTAGTGAGAGCAGTTAGATCATTGTTTTTCGTTATAAAGTTAGGACTATAAGTTAAAGTTTGGTAAAATAAAGACTTAAAAAAAAGAGAAAAGGCAGAGAGAAATGACCAACTCGGTTGCTACTCAAACACTGGCCTTTATTGAGACCAGCTCGTCTATACATTTGAATCAACTCACCTAGTCGATTAGCTGATATGAGCTGTACAGCTGGCTGTAACTTATAATTGTGTTGATATACCCTTCTTTTTAGAAGATAAAAGGGATATCAACTAAGGGTATATCTTCTTTTCATCTCATATATTTATCTTTTCCTTTCACCAGACTTGCTCGGCCAGCCACCGGGAAAAGTGTCACGCGCTTAGATAATTTAGAGGCGTGTTTTTTTCTTAATTTACATTGGTCGAAATGCTCCCAACTTCAATTATTTGGCCCCTGCTACCTTTATAACGAACTATATTATACGTTTGGTAATTAGTTTCACTTTTGATCTTTAGAGAGGTCTGCGATTATCTTTAAGCATTTTGTTAATACCATCTAGCTTTTTGGATTTTCACCTGGCCCCTAACGTATATTCCTTAATTCTAATTATTTAAATAAAATAATTTACTCTATAATTTATATTATCTTTACAAAAATTTCGCTAATGTTAATTTATTATTTTTATTACAGCAACAATGACATTGATAATTGTCAGTTAGGCCTTATAATTATAATATATGTATATTTTATACAAATTTTAAGTAAGCATAATTTTCCAATATTCTTGAGGAATATTCCTTTTTATTTTTTCTTGAAAATAAAAACCAAAAGAAAAAGCATTAACAAACAATACTAAGGTTAAACAAGTGCCCTTTATACTAAAAACAGAAAGGAACAATGAAGAAGGCGCGGTGAAATTATGGACAGGAGCAAACGACTCCTGGTGACATTGAACTTGAACTCGGTTCCATTTTTTTCGTTCTGGCCCGAACAAAAGGTTTAGTTTCTTTTCTTCTACACCGGCTATCTTTATTTTCTTGAACATTTTCCGTTTATACTCATGAGATATTTCTTAATATCAATATGTAAATTTTAGAACTAAATACAGTAGTTTACACGATTTATAACGGAGGACATAACTGCAATAACAAAGTATAATCCAAAATCGTGTTTGAGATATTGAGCTTCAAACAGTTCACAACTTCCTCTCAGACTTACTCGTTTTGAGACCATCTTGTACATGACAGACCTTGAAAATTATTGGCACTATGCTACGGTTGCCTTGGTGAAATAAAAACACTGGCTATATCTGCGTAGACAAGAGGTGTGATGGTTGACATGGAGAAAAAAAAAAACACGAGCGATATGTTTAGAGGAGAGGGCTTGGTTTTTGTAAAGGTTAAAGGTTGGTTTTTGAACACGTTACAGTTCAATGTGAAGTGTTGATAGTTTATCAGGCCCTGTGTCTTTACTGTTTGAATCGAAATATCACCATATGAGAAATGTTATCGTGTATGTTCTGTTTTTCAAAATAATGGTGTTCTACTTCTATGGACGGTCATTAACACTAGAAGTGGGGATAGTGCAGTGCGTGGCAACGTTTCTTCAGCACGTCCTGGATAGGAGAGTTGTGGCAGGTGTCATCTTCACACTTCTGTGGAAAGTGAGATGGTGACGAAAAACGAGATATCGGAGAACATTGTATTCTGTCAAGAGTACACCCAAAGACTACATGAGGTTCGAACTAAACTTGATTTTATTTTATGTCCCTCTTTTGTATATTAACGTTAATTTAGTTCATAGGGTTAAGCATTTAAGTTAAGGTTAAGTCAACCTATAAATTTTGTTTGTTTTATTAATTGATAGGAATTCTTTTTACTTCCTTTTAATCCTGTGTACATATATTTTTTTTTATTATTAAACTTAAGTTCATATAGCTCTGCTGTTCTTTCTTATGCATATACATTACTTTCAACTTGTTAATTTACTTATTTTTTTTTTTTTTGTTGTTCACTTAATACGAGTATTAAGATAGTTACACAGGTGGGTAGGTATCACAACCTAGGTTTTCTGTTATCTACATGTAAAGGTATTCGCCAGTGGTCATAAATCGATAATTGTTTATACAGGAGAACATTGTAGTAATATTGTTTCGAGGTTTCGTTATGTCCAAGAGAAGAAATAACATGGCGCCTAAGGAGCAATTTCTTCTTTATTGTTTTGTCTTTTATTTTTTCTCCCCTTTTGCGATTTTTTTCCCCCTTTAACTCATACCCTTCTCCGCTGAGGATGGGAAGTATAAACGATAAATATATAACTAAAGATAAGTCAAAATTTGCGGTTATAACCAATATCTTCAATGAAAATTAAACGGACTTTGTGTAAATAAACTAAATAATTTAGTTAAAGCATAAATTTCCCAAGCGCATTGTACATATATTCATATTCCTTGGAACATTTCTGCACTCAACTTAATAAGGAAATGAAATGAACTGTTGACTTTGTTCATACTTCTACTAGAATATTCATCATTCAAGTTTACGTACGATTAACAAATGCTTTTTTGTCAATAAAAACTCACAGCAGGAAACAAAACATATGAGAAAACGTTTTTTTTATGAATTCGTCTCCAAATATTATTATTTTTATTTGAATCATTTTTTCAGTTATTTTATTAGGAAACGGAGTTTTTGTAGGATATTTGTAACACTAACTGATTATAACTTTCATCGACTTGATGACACAAAGTTATTTACGACGACTAGACCTCTCAAGATCTTGAAAATGAAAAATCGTCTTCACTCTCTTCACTAAGGTTTACACAGTTTCCAGAACCCCCTCTTTATAAACAGTTTTAGTAGTCTGGTGCATTCGGATCACTGAAACAGATCTTTTTTTCTTGGCATACTTCAGAAGAAATTTCACATCATCGATCTTATTTTCCTTCAAAGAAACTGGCGGTGACTTCTTTAGAGATGAGCTTGCTAAAAACTTGTCATGTGCTTGAAGAGAACCGTTGTGTCTCGATAGTTAATTTTGGATGCAACGAGCTCTTCTGTGGATTAGTACTCCAATACAGCATATTTCGTATTTTGAATAAGCTGTTCTTAGCTTTAGGTTTATGTTGGAAAAAATATTCTAATTTTTTTTTCAAGTCGTTTATGATAGTTTGGTTGTGTAGTAAATAAAAGGGGGAAGGAAACAACGTTCTTCAAATAAGTTTTCATGCTTTCAATGAAGTATTTTTTTATTTTCTTTTATCTTTCATTAGGTTAAATTTCCTGTCATACAGTCCAAAAGAATAGCTTCTAACAGGAAATCACTGTGTCCGTTAGATGAAATAACTTTGTTCTATCTGAGCGATGTGGAACTAAAAAACATGTTCGCGAATACAAGGTATCTCAGCAACGTCAATTATCACTAAATTTGTTTAACTCATAATTGTAGTTACAATTAATTTTACAATAGTACGTCGTGAGTTAATGTGTAGATATTAAATGAAATATAAGATTTATATGGTCATTTCAAAATTATGTTTTTTTTCGAGAATCCATGTTTTGAAAAAGAATAAAAAAATATTTTACTTGGCCCAATTTGTGACTTCAATAGGTTCACTGCTTTTTCAATAGTGTGCTCATATTATTTCGACTTACCAAATTTATTTTTTTTCCAAACTTATTAGTTAAAATCTTTTTGATGAAATGTAATTTATCGGAATTCTAATACGCTCAAAAAAATTTTTGTTCAACATTCTGGAAACTTATTTTGTTATTTGTGATTTTTTTAATATATTTAAACACAATTAATACAATCTAAACTATATTTTCTTATTTTGTACAAGAAAATTAATTGGTAGTTACATATATAATTACATCACTATACTATTATATGAGTGGAATATTGAAACAATACTCTTCATATCTAGGTGGTACCTAAGGAAAGTGAAAATACCTAAAAAAAATGAAACATAATATTTTTTTGTTAAACAAGAGTACTAATTTCATAACACCTCTTATTTCTGTATTATGATGGAATATAATTATGTTGAGAATATGTATCGCAACTAACTTTTCCTGTACCTTGAATGTTTTTTATTTTATTTATTTCTGAGACTCCTTAAATCACGGAGTGTCAATATTATAGATAGATAGTTTATAATAGTTAGTTAGGATAATATATACATCTTTTAGCCATGTAGTTTGGTCCATTTTGTCTTAGTAGTTGTTAGTATTGAATGATTAAGAAAGAATAAATATAAATACGTATACATAGGTAAATTATATATATATTTGTCCTATATATAATTTAATAATACAACAAATTAATTTTCTTTTTATTTATTTTTTTGTTTTTTTTTTATCAATGTTATAGACAAAAATAAAAATTTCCGTGAGTTTTATCGAAAGTAGGTGGATCAAGGCTGACGTGGGTGACGAATGTTTACAGGTTGCAATAGTAGGTAGCATCAGAACCAAATCTATAGATTTTTTTACTTTAAAATAACAATCCTCTAGTCAGTGCATTTCGTTTTAAATACAATCAATATTTACTAAATAATATAATGCCAAAATGTAATTATAATTATAATTTACATTGCTTATCGAAAATAATAGCTTTTTTAGTTACTTATCTTTAAAAAACTAATTAAACATCCTACCTTCATAAAAAAAACATTAAAAAAAATTCAGTTGTTGAGAAAAATAAAGTTAAAACTTTGTACTATAAAAATTATATCGAAACATTCTAAAACATCTTTTAAATTCAAGTATTTACATCCATAAATACGTTTCTGGAATGTTAATAATATATAATAAATTTTATTGATTTGATTCAGTGTAATTATGAATTTTTTCCGGGGGGTGGTAAAAAAAATTATTATGCACCAAAGTTACGTCCTATTTTGCAGAGTTTCATCAGAGAAGATAGAAAAGTAAATATTTATCTTTCCTTATTTCCTTCCTTCAATTACTTTATACTATACGTATTTTTACTCTTCATATATAACTATTTTATTCCATATTACATATCCACCTGAGAATTTTATTCTTAATATCTATTATTTATACTTAACTCTGTTCATTTTATCGTTATTTTATTTTAGTTTACGTTGCTAATTTTTTGTTAAATGATTTTCACATTTTTTTCTTTACCTCATAATATAGTCTTACCAGAGCTCACATTATTTTATATGTAATCTTATTTCCCTACCCTGTTCTTTAGTTTTTTTTTTGTTATCATTTATTTTTTTGGTCCCACCGGTTTTATGTATTAGGAGAATAACAGCATTGGAGCTTTAGTAAGTTTAGGAAAAACGATAATTTGAATAAGGATTTTTTTTTCATTTCTGAGCATCACATATATACAATGACTTACAGTATCTGGGCTTAGCTAACAACTCTGAAATTTCCAAAATTACTTTTTTTTCTAGAATAAAGCTTTTAAAAAGAATGAAATATGAGGTGCTAAGCTATCCACTTCGTAGCAATTAAATACTGAAACCTATTATTAGGAAGCGTTTTAAAAATATAACTTGAGTTCGATTACAGGACGCCTCATTTGTTACTAAGTGTGGATTAATTATACGTAATATCATGGCTAACTGCTACTAATGAGATTATAATTACAAACCATTAGCCCGCTATGTATTGAGCAACGGTCCCTGCCCGGTTTTTGTCCGGTTGTCTATTACTATTACAAAAGATTAGTAAAATATATTACTAAAATCGATCACCACAATATGTTTGCAATATTTCATTCATGTATATGTTTTAGATCGTGATTATAATATTATAATTATTATTATTTTTATTATTATAATTATGTTGTATTTTTGTTTATTATGAGAATGGTGGTCTCCATAACGAAGAGCTCTTTCGACATAAAATTTGTTATTAACTAGGTTTTTTCAATTGCTTCTAGATCATACAATGCAATGTCGTATGATTCATACAGCTATTAAGGAATTCTTGTTTGTTTTCTATATTTTATAATTCACAATTTTTTTATACTAAAAAAACAAGGAAAAGTCTTTATATATATTTCATCAAAATGACCTATAACTCTTAGCTATTTATTGAATCAAAGGCGTTTTCTCTGGAACTTCAGGCAGGAAAATCGCAGTTCTAACTTTAATGAAGAATAAATAAAAATAAGATCTTCGATAATTATTATTATTGCCGTTATAGTTATTAAGCCCTTTCTAATATCCATAACAGTATTAAGAATTATTTTTGGTCTATATTTTGTTGATAGATAGACGAAATATAAACTCTCAATATTAACTAATTTCATGATCTAAATTTCATAATGAAAGGCTCTGAATTTATGTTACCTATAAAATATTTTTTTTTGTCAACACCGAATTTTTTTTATATCTAGATTGAATTTTAGTTTCTGTTTTACTCTATATAAAATATATTATAGACAGAGGATTTAAATTTTTTTATAGATTTTTGTATTTAGAGGTTTAACAGTTTAGAGATCGTTAAACATACCTACCTATCCTACACAATCAATATATATGGTCTGGATAAAAATAAAAATTACAGATTTTTCTTTATTCCTGTGCAAAATGACAAATTTAAACTTTAGCATTAAGGCCAGATTCTTTTTCTAATTTAATTCATAATCCAACTCAAATAACAAAAAAAAATAAGCAAGGTGTGTACACAATATAAACTTTAGTATAATAAATATTGCATTTATTTTTTAACTATATAAATTTAATGATTTAGATAAAATTTTATTTTATATGACCAATTGATATAATTTTTTTCCTAAACGATGACTGTTATAATTAGCTATCCTTCTACACAGAAACTTAAAATATAGAATTTATAAAACTACTATATTTATGAATACAAAACGTGGCCTCTTTGCAATAAACGAAAAACAGCGCCTTAAGGTTTCCGAAAATAAAATCTCGCTTAATATATTTGCGCCAAAAAAGGATAAGCTAACAGGGGATGTAGAAAGCTACAAAAAACTAAATTACATAACGTACACCCGATAAATATAGTTGTAGTGATAGTATATTAGGGCTGATGATTTTGGATATGATATGATGATGAGGAATTTGATATTTGTATCGAACCTACGGGTTCACAAAACATTTTATTTATAAGCTTCAGCAATATATTTTTTTAAATTTAAATTTAATAACA
Source organism: Halyomorpha halys (assembly GCF_000696795.3). NCBI lineage: Eukaryota > Metazoa > Arthropoda > Insecta > Hemiptera > Pentatomidae > Halyomorpha > Halyomorpha halys. The sequence goes on from NW_027106808.1 coordinate 17,423, forward strand.
AGATTATTATATCTATTATATAAGATATTTAACAATATCTAATAGTGATGTTGAGGATTTCTGAGCCATGGGTTTAACTTAAGAAATAAAAATTATTTTTAAAAAGTAATCAATAACCTAATGTAGCAAAAATTTTGGTTGGTTTCTAAATGCACATGTGGGATCAATTAATTTTATTGAAAGTTTTTATACCAGCAGGTTTACTGATTAATTTATACTGATACCTTAATAGTACCAAGTTCTTGTTATGGAAAACTCCGAAACAAAGTTTCTACTTCAAGTAATGATACTGCCTAACCTTTTGTTTAGAGCAACCATGGAATATAATGGATTGCAAGCAGAACTTGAAAAACAAGAAAATGATATAAAAATTGAACAAAATAGACTCGGCACTATTCTAGATGTATAAGAAGATGGGATTATAACATAAATATCTTAGAACATTATTCGGTGTAGGTATCGACTGTTCGTGTCCAGTTATGATCATAATTATTCAACCCTCGAACAGAGCGATACTGTGGAACACTTCATTTACTCCCCAGAGATAACAAGCAGCAATTGTCGGTCCAGGTTTATGAATATCAATATCGGGCGTTGTAGCTATTGTCCCAGGGGTACAATGGAAGGTATGAGTTAGCCCAAGCTGTTGGAATTTAATTTAATGTAAAAAGGTTTCATTAGAGACCTCTCCCCTGACAAGGAGAGATGAATCTAAACTGCCACACAAGGGTGACTTTAATACTATACAGGGGTAGCTGAGGATTGATTGGGCCTGACGTGGGGTCCTCTTGCGGCTTCTTGTGCTGTAGCTGATCCTGAAGGGTGCTCTGCAATGCTCTGACACCTGACATAAGTGCGTAATAATGTCTCCCTATAGGGTCCCAGTAAAGCCCAAGGAATTAGTACACAACTGGATATACAATGTCAGTGAACAGGAGGGGTCCTTCAACAACGAGATTAACATTAATTATACATTAGAACTATGTAATTACTCAACATGGATTGTACTGAGATTTAAATAGGGATACATTCATGTACATATACATAACAGACATTGATGATATTACTATCAATACATTTCTTCGAACACCCAAAGAGATTTTTTTGTTTTCACTTTTAAACTAAATGAAATACTTCAGTTTGAATTATTAAACTCAGAAATTTAACTCGTTGTTTTTCTTACACATTGTGAAAAAAATTGTTGGCAGAAATGCAAGGAGAATAAGCTTGAAGCTTTAAAAAATATGTGCTAAACTGTGAGCACGTAAGGATTCCGAATTGGCACGCGAAGGAAAATATTGCACTTATGCAAAATTTTGGTTTCGAATTTTCGATGGAAATACATGTTTTATGTTCTCCTGAGTCCAAATTTCACAAACTGTTCTGTGTACGTCTTTATTAATCTATTTGTCCAAAATTGATAACGTTTTGTCTTTATCGTCTCCTCATGTTTTTGTATTCCAAACTTATACCTTTCCATATGTAAAACGAATCGTTTAATAGAAACGATGTTTAAGTTTCATGGGTTCATATGCACTTCTTAAAAAATTGATAACTAATTAGAACAAATTAAGTATACATTAAAATAAATTTATGATATAGAAAAATATATAGGTATCATTTAAATTAATTATACAAAGAGAATGAACTGAATGGCATCGAATTTGTTTAAATAAAATTTACTGATATATTAAACAATAATATAATCAATAAAAGGTAAGTTCTTCATTTTATTTATTATAGCTTCAACTTTCTAAATATAAAAATTAATAAATCATAATAAGAGTAAAAGTTGTAAATTAATTCAATTACAGATTAAAATATGCCAATTAAACGTAAAAATATATCTTGTTGTAAAACACAATTGTTTTTATAGCTCTTAAAACTGGGGCAGTCGTCCGATCCCGATTAACAATAAAAATCAAGGAAAATATTTATAATTTCGCAATACTCAGGTCAGCATGTTTGTCCGTCTTACGATTTCGACAAATGAGGTCAGATTTGATGAAAAGAGAAATGAATTAGTCGCCAAATAATATTTTACTATTACATACATAAAAACTCCAGCAAAAAAATACATTTAAATCCAGCATAATTTTATTTCGAGAATTTTGAAGGAAATGTATCATTCTTAAGGAAAGCTGTAGAACTGTTAGCTGGAACTGAAAAGCTGTAGAACTGAAAGCTGAAACTGGAAAGCTGTAGAACTATTTTAAATTTTGCTTCCTTACTACCAAAGGATTCATGCAAGAAATGAAAAAAAAATGTGCCCCCCCCACTGTCTAAACTATGGAAATCTTATTTAACTTTATTTGTTAATTATTACCTTCATTCCTCTAAAAAGTAATTAAGAAAATTAAACGAAGTAATATTAGAGGAGAAACTATAGAAACGTTATAAACTAGTAACAGTGTAATTGCAGTTATTAGCCATTTTAAAAATATTTTAGGGAGAAAAAAATCTACATATGAGTTTGCAAAACACACTAAAAAAAGATACTTATATTGTTGTATGTATCTGATTTTGGTTGTTTTTTTTTTTTACTTTCTAATTTCAATATCTCATCGAAATTTAACTATAGCGAAATTTGGCATACTGTTGATGAGTTTATGAAATAATGCAATCCTGGAAACTAAAATTCGAAAAATCATGTTAGGTTCCGTTGGGCATTACGTTATTCAATAACTTGTTTACTTCGTTTTTCCCAACCGAAACGAAAAATTCCTACATATCGGTTGCTATCTTATAGAAAATTCACTATAGTACCGAAAATTGGACGCAAAATTCGAAAATATACATTTGTAGAAGAGTTTATATCGTTAAAAAAAAAATAACAAGTTTATTTTTTTTTTAACAATCTAAACTTCCAATCATCACAAAAGATTGATCTACATGACAATAATAAGGCCTATTTGGACATATGGAGTTGAGCTTTGGGGCTCCACTAAACCTTCTAATTCATCTCGTATCCAATCTTTACAATCCTAAATCTTTCATAAAATTCTCAATGCTCCTTACTTTGTCACAAATAAAATTATCCATAATGACCTTAATGTTCCCTATGTGACCGATCAAGCCCGAACCAGATATCAGTCCTTCCATTATAAACTCCCCAACTACTCAAACCCTTTATTTTCTAACCTTTCTTACTCATTCGTTCCTGACAATCATCTGAGGGGCCTGAAAAGAAGATGGCTTCCAGACCTTATATTGTAAAAATGTTTTTAGAGTGCTACCATTGGGTAGTTTCTCTACACCCCTGTACTTCAAATTTACTTGTTGTATTTTATGTACAGTTGTAAATGTCAATAAATAAATTTTTAAAAAATTATAAAATTAGTTTACTAAGGAACCATTCACTATCATTTAAAAGCACGATGAGAAAAATATATTAATCTCACGCATCCTATTAGAATGTACATTATTATTTTAAACTTATTTGATAGCATTGCACAATTCTAATTGATATTCACTGATTCTTTTTAGTAGTTAATTGCATTTTTCAAATTTTTGGTTCTTGCTATTGGTTCTATTAGTTTTCTAATATTTGTTTTTTTAACAGCTAAAAGAAAGCGTTTTAGTTGATTCTGTACTTTAGAACCAGTGAGATGAAACCCAGCTGAGTACTTGTGGTCCTTTAATAATTTAATCACACCATAATAACATTTTTTGAAGTAAATTAATTGAATGTGAGCCAGTGTATTTTCTAATTATAATATAACCTACATCGCAGATCCTCTAAGATAGAAACGGAAATTCTGTTCTTTTTTTTTCTTTGTTATTTACAATGATGTAATCTTAGATTAATAACATCGAAATCGGGAACCCATCATTATTTATGAGAATTCTGATGTATATACATAATATTTTACCATATTCATTTAAATGAAAAAAAACATTTATCATTAAATTTTAAACTGGAATTCATTAGTATTGGGTGAATCAATATCCAATTTCAAATTAAACTATGCCTTCAAAATAATAGCGATTAATTCACCATTTGATTGACTGAGAGTAAACGGGTATTCATTCGCATTCCCATAACAAATAACGATGCCTTTAATTATCATTGCGCTATAATTATCATGAAAATTTCAAAACCTTAATTTTCCATAATGTTCGATACCTGTTCAAGGAAAAATTATGTCGATTTTATCAGAAAGCATTTGTGTGCATGATTCTTTGTTTGAATTTATTCTATTTAATGCGGACTGGTTGTCTCTTGAATAAGCAGCCTTAATCTAGTAGAGATGTAACCTTGAATATTTTTCTCACATTGGGAAATAAACGTCTATATTTCATCTGTTTGTACTTTTGTTCTTTGTACCATTGTCTACTTTTCGTTCTACTTTCTCCCCAAATCTACTTAATTCAGTTTTTATTTGGCCTCCTCGCAACTGTAAGACTGAGCATTTCTCTCACCAGTACACTCTTTGCTGACATGGACAACTTGCGTTAGCTCCTTAATAACCGCTTTACTGATCGGAAGAAACGCTTTTCCGTGTTCTATACTAGGGATGCGACATAGATGTCGATGGTTTGAAAACATCGATGTTTTTTAACATCGATAGTTTACTTTCGATGTTTTAAGTTTGTTCCAATTATTCATTTTTTTTCCACAAGTAACTAAAAGAAAACTTCTTATGTTTCTGAAATATTTGTTCAAAAGCATCGATGTTTTTTGGGTAATGTATTGTAACCAACGATATTTTAAAACATCGATGCTTTTTGTAGCCGTTGTCCTATTCTTTGATTGAAAAAGCACGCGTAGTCTTTGGAACAGACTTTATGTTATTGAAATGGTTAAAAAAAAACATAGATGTTTTCGTATTGAACATCGATGTTTTTTTTGTCGATGTCGCATCTCTACTTCCTGCGCTATGCCTCAAATTAGGACAAGATTCGAAAAAGAAAATTAGTTTTTTGTTTATTACGGTTTATGGTTGGCGAAATACTACTTATCAGAATTAATAAGTTAAACTACCCATTCGACACAAAATGAAATGTTAAATTATCGGCGAAAAAATCCTTCCTTTATAAAATTAATTATAACTAATTATTAAGAGTTTTAGAACCACCCAAAATGCTTTTCAGTTCTAAGTGTGTTAGGAACTATTTTTTAAAATTATTTGCTGCTGTATGTTTTATGAGATGGATTTTATGCTTCGGACCCTGTACTTTCCGATATAATGGACTATAGCGATACAGCTAAGTTTTAAATTTTCGAAGTATTACTATTGTTAGTGAATTAATTACTATTTCAAACTTTTTATACACTGTCTAATCGTACAAATAATGTAGGTATATTCTACTCACCTGCTCATATACAGCTACACTCTACTTCTTAATATCTCATCACTAGTCACTCATGCATCATATTTTGAAAAATTTTGCTAATAGAGCTTGTGAGTTTTGTATCACATATATTTTTCAGAGTGAAGATTTCTAATTTCTTTTCTCAAGTTTAGTATTAGTAATACGTCTAATTGACTAACGTTCAATCGAAAAGTAGCGCATGGAGGTTTATACTTTTTCTTTGATTACATGTGTATAAATTAAGTGTTATTTCATTAATGATAAGAACATAGTTTATTTGCATTGTTGCAGTGGTAGACATCAATATTTTATTATTTTCTACAAGAAAAGATAAATAATTGGAATCGTAAAATTAAACTATAAATTTTATTTCATAATTGTGTCCATTGTATTTTTAATTAACTTATTTAGTATCAGTGTGATAACAGTTCATAAAAACAATTTTTTTCATAAAAGTAAAAAAAATTTACTCATGCATAAATTTAAACTATCAAGAACGTTACTATTTTAGAGCAATTTTTAGAGTAAATATTAACCTAATTATGTTTAAGTCTTAATAATTATGTATAGTTAGTTCATGTTACAGCATAAACATTAAGGTTTTTCGTAACTCAAAGTAAACTTCCAATGTTTACACTCTTATATTGTTGTCGAGGTGGTTCCGTTTCTTTCTGATTCTACTTATCCAGAAGGCTTCGACAATGCGTGTTCAGTTCATAAAGGTAAAGTATTTGACAAGGAAGATGATTAGATAGGATGAGACTAACGGGTGACACACGTAATATTTCGGAGGATAGTAATCTCGTCCTACCGGGTACTATTCCTGTAGACACGAGAGAGGTAAACAAGCCTGGAGAGTAACTAGCCGCCAGATCCTGCAGAAAGGTGCCTTCGTCCTGCCGGGTACTATTCCGATAGAGATCTAAGTTATAAAAGGTAGAGGAAGGAGATCAAGTCAAGGTTGAACAATAAATAACTCATTGAAAATCAGGATTGGCTATGAACCAAAACTTACTAAAGTAGAGACTGTGTATCAGTAATCAATTAGGGTTTTTTTAAGACCCTTATTTATAGGCCTAATGCATACGCCTCTGACCGAAAAGCGGTATTATGCTTGAGGTAGTTTCGTGCGTTATTTTGGCATCGAATATTTTTAATTTTATTCACATTGCTCAGTATTATATATAAAAATTAATAATATGTACAAATAATAATATGTTTTTATAAAAGAAAATAATATATGAATTTGAGATATTCAGTAAGGCTCGAGGTGCTGCGCTTTGGTGAATTGGAGTTGAAATTCTTGCTTCCTTCTCTACATTGTAAATTATCTTAAACGAGTAATTAGCCTAGATTTGGGAAATTTTCCCTTATTTTCCTTTTTTGTCAACATTGTAAAAAAATGGGTTTTTTTCTTCTTAAATGAACGACACATTCATCCTTTAGATTTAACAATGGGAGAGAAAGTTC
>NW_027106808.1:24958-25847 GCF_000696795.3 Halyomorpha halys
ACATATTACTTATCGATGTGATTTTTTCCTTGAACGATCATACAAGTATTATTGAATAATGAATTGGGGTCACTGGTGCATAATTTTATACCGAACCAGCAGGTTGAGAACACGATTAATAACAATACTTCTGGTACGTTTTTAAACATGTAGAAATAACAGGTGTTCACCTTGACATAATTAGACACTTTGATTTTATTTATTTTATTACATAATCTTAATTCTTTGTACATAATAATCCAAATAAATATGAATACATCACGTCTAGATACACCAATAAATTTTCATTAAAGAGAATACCCGTAGAATAACATGCCTGTTTTAAATTTTTATATGAAAGTTAATAAAACCTGCTAAATCCCAATAAGCATGGTATCTGAAGAAACATCAAGGATAAAGACTAAATAAGATTCGGGAAGTAGTTTTCTCGAAAAAATTCAAAAATAAGTAAAAATCTATAGTTATTAAAGTAATTGTTAATAACATCGGACTTTATCATTGCTCGTGGAAGAATAATATAATAAATTTATATTGGAAGAAGATATTTTACCGTATGAAGTACATTGTAGGAAAATAGTCCGGGTGGCGGTCAATAAAGGTATTAAAATAGTAAAAGAAAACTATTTATTGTTAACCAACCTTTCGCCCCACTCTGCAGGTCTTCTTCAGGACTGTCAGATTGAAACACAGATGACAACCCTGAACAGGCCTACAAAGTGGAGCGAAACGCAGGTTAGCAATAAATAGTTTTCTTTTACTATTTTGACACCTTTATTAACAGGCACTCGGACTATCTTCCTACAGTAAAAATTTACTGTAATACATCTCTGATGAATAGTACAATGTACATTCTCAAATTTTCCGAGAAAAAAATTAATGTTCAACTGTG
>NW_027106809.1:0-3694 GCF_000696795.3 Halyomorpha halys
TAATGTTTAAATTATACATTAAGTTCAAATATATTTGCAGAGTCAAATTCAAACTGGTAAATTCTTTAAATCTATTGGAACTACTATTCGTGGCATGATAAAAGTTCAAATTTAAATTTAAAAAAATAATCATTTTTAAGGTTTCAAACAATTTTAAGGTTTTACGAATGAATATTCTAAAAGCATCACTATTATTTTGATTTTTTTTTTTTTTCTAAAAAACTACTGAATTGAGTTCACAGTAAATTTGGAAGAACATTTTAAATAAACAGGATTATATTCAATAAATTTATTTGAATCGGAAAGAAATACTAAAAGTATTGTACTGAAAGGAATGATCATGCACGTGACGGTTGATGGTCATACACGAACCGATGGCTTGTATTTAGTGGAATATCAATTTTGTTTCTTTTTCTGTAATCTAAGTTGATCATCTTTCTATCGATTTCAGTAAAAAAATATATAAAATTTTATTCACTAGCCTACATGCCGCTAATATTGGTAGAATTTTAAGATGAGAATAGGAAATAATCATTAAAACACATTAACAGGTAATCGAGGACTATCAGAGCAGTGATATGTTTGTAAGGGTTGGTGCGTATGATGGAGGGATGAGTGGGATGGAGATAGCACAATAGAGCTGTACACAGAACATCCCACAATAGAATCTGTTCAAGGGAACCCATTCACAGAGGAATGTGCTGTCCACGCAGCGGTATAGGGTACGGATCCTCTTTGGTCTCCTAGCATACCATACCGTCCTTGGTCCTTAAAGCTAGGGCACAAATTATTCAACCAACCTGAGGTAATCCGTGGATTAATTATATACCGTTTCATCTATTGCGAAATAAAAGATCAGGGGATAAAATATTGTGCAGGTGGAAGAAGTTAGTGCGATAGAAATATTTTTGAAATATTAAATTAACAATAACATAAAATTAAAAAAAAAATAATTTAACTTGTAGTCCAAATACCATACAACATATAAAATATATTAACGAAACTGAAAAATAAACTCTTTCAAAGAACTTATGAAGAGAACAATTTCAAAATTACAGATTATTAGAAATAACATAACAATATCATTTATACACAAAGAAATTATGGTAGATAATCCTTAAATAAAAGGGAGAAGTCATGTCACAATAATTTTTTTTTCAAGAATGTTTTTCATACACAAAGTTTGATTATGTTCATTTTGTTTATTATTCTGTTTGTAAATATTTTAAGAGAGATTTTTTTCATTCATTTATTTATTTTATTTTGTCTTAGTGTGAATGTGATAGTTCATCATTATTACCTACTGCCCACAACTGTGGCAGATTGTAATATCTATCAATAAATAAAAAGTATTTAAAAACGAAAAAAAGAAAGAAAAGAAATATTGAACGAGTTTCTAAAAAGAAAAAAAGTAAATAATAGAGTTTTATAAACAGAACAATTTTAGTAAACTTTTATTGTAACAATACTTCAATTATTTTATCTTATCGTTTAACAAAAAGGAATAAATTTGTTTTAATTCCGATGGAGGTAGAATCTAAATTTAGATTTTTTTTTTTTGGCAAATCACAAACAGCTTTAGCAATAATACATTCCCACGTGGAAATGAATGGAGAAAAGCAAGATTAACCAAGAGCTGAGTGTAAGAAGATTAGTAGCTCATTTAGGGCTTAGCGTAAGTCCTAATCATGCACTCAAGCTAATGCTTTGTATATTTTCGAACAGCCTGTAAATGTTCATAATTATTAAAAATTTACCTTCAGTTCAATTGTGAAGGTGATTTTTATCTAACGATCACTCATAAAAAACTCAATTTTAAATTAACTTTCATAATACTTTTTTATTCTATGCATTAAAACTGTCTAATTTCAAATTCATTGATATACATTGATTTATTAAAATAAAATTTTGAGGCGGCTTTCACAACAAAGAGGCAAGTGATCTTTGCACCTTTATATGTAACTAGACTATGTTGTTAAGCGAGTGCATACAGAAGTAGCAAGTGCGATTCGCATCTTGGATGCAAGTGACTGGTATTTGGTGGGGGAACAAGTCTGGAAGTAGGTCTAGTGGTTCTTTTTGCCAACCCCTGGCGGCTACTCGAGTTGCTGCCGCGTACTAACCAAGGTGGGAGAGTCAAGATTCGTTCTTCGGGGCCGCCGAAAAATGAATGTTATCTGCTCCAGGTGGGAATCGAACCCACAACGTTCCTAACCGAGCGCACTGGGACCTGCGCACTAACCCGCACGGCCGTCACGTACTGGATGCATGTGACACTTGCGCCTCGATAATCAGCCGACTGCTGTTTTCAGCGTGCGCCTTTGTTGAATACTCTGAAATCTAATACCCTCCCTCCCCTGCACACCCTCAGAGAAACGTGATTTACAGTTTTGCACGTTCATTTGACAGAGCCCATCGCACGCAGTGTTCATTGCACAGCGTTCATTGTTCAGCGTTGTAATCTGAAATCAAGTACGATTGTGTAGGGGTAGTGCGAAACAAGAAAATGTCGTTAGGAATACAATGAAAAATAGGAAATGTCGTTAAACAGTGATCCAAGTGTCGAATATTCTTTTGATTCTGTCAAATTTAGTGATTTTGGGTTGAGTTACTTTTCTTTAGAACGAGCCAATTTATTTAGATATGTAATAACCAAGTACGAGTAAAATAAACTGAAGTATATTCTATTTATTTCAGTCAAAGAAACAATGATTTTTATATTAATATAATTACGAATAATTGAAGAAGTTAAATGCATCCCCGACTCTAGAACTTGAAGTATTTGAAATCAAGGTAAAAAAATGATGTATTAATTTTTTTGTAAATGGCTTATTAATATATGTTAATTATTACTGTGTACGTGTTTCTATAGGCACATTTACTTGAAGTGAATACCAGATAATTATTAAGTTAAAGTTGTTAACTTCTAATTATTGTTAGGATAAAAAAGCGGTTCACATCCACTACATTCTAAAGCCATGAGGCAAATGAAATTCTTTCCTTAAATCAATAAATGAAAATAATAATAAAACCTTTATTGACTTTTGTTAAAGTAGTGTGTTGGAATTACAAAGTTTTTTTTTTTTAATGAATACTACGATTTCCTCTTAAACAATTTTAATGATCGAATCATTTACTTACTTCAGTTGAAAAAAGGGTACTTTACAAGAGTCTTAACCATTGACAGAATAAGTCTATCTAGTTCTTACATTAAGCTTTGTGTTCTAAAAGGCTTACTGTTTCTCCTAAGAAAACAAAGACAGGCTTTGTCAAAGTTTGCTCGCTGTGATCCAGGGAAGAGATAAGCCCCTGGGGACAGCTACAGAGAAATTAAACAACTTACCACAAGGGGAAACTTATTTGCACAGTGACGACATGATATAACCATTAGATATCAAAACACGAGTTAACTTTTCTCATTCACCATGTTTGAGTTCCTGACATACAATTTATATTCCCTGCTAGTTTTCCCTTTCCTTAAATATAATGTAAAAGGTTTCGTCATTCTTAAATAAATATAATTTATAGTTTTATATACATATATACTCATACCCAATAAATTAAATTCAGTGAATTCTGGAAAACTTAAACGGAAACCTCTAAAAAAATTATACAGAATATCTAATATACCTGCAATTGAGTTAACCCATCCTGACAAGAAATATTATTGATGAATTTGTTTTATTTAATTTAG
>NW_027106809.1:3839-47491 GCF_000696795.3 Halyomorpha halys
AAATGCCAAAGTTAAAAAAATATTATGCTAAAATTTTTTAATACAAAAAACGAATAATTTAAAAATAAATAATAAAGAAGTTCAGATGTCTGTATCGTGTTTCATAATGAAGCTAATAATTAGTACATAAATACAAGTACGCAATCTACGAAGCACAATTACTAACACTTCTAGTTTCATATTGTGGACGACTATTAGTGACATAGGAGTTACTGCAAACGTACAGGTGAGAGAAATTGTACAAACAATTAACTATAAGATTAATAGTATTACTTTGTAGTTTATTATGAAATATAGCCCAGGTGTGCCAAAATTAAAAAATTAGGTGGAGAAAATTTTCCAAAACTCTAAAATTATGAAGATGACTATAAATGGAAAAGAAAAATATTTAATCCACAGCGATCCGTCAATTACAAGTTTCGATAACAAAGTTAAACACGAAGTTGTTGAATAAGGTTGTTTGAAAGTAATTTAAAAAATTGATGCCTGGGATTGGACACATAAAATAGCTGCTGAAAAGAATAATCAAGAAGCAAAAAAAGTTTTAAATAAAAAATCTATTATACACTCTTAGGGATTATCATAACGTCTAGCAAATTTTTGCTCATGTAGTAATATTTAGATTTATATTAATAACACTAAATATTAATTTTCTATTCGCACTTAAAGTATTAATATAAGTAACTTTTTTTTTATTTTCAATAATAATAATAATAATACGGTGAATAAAATATCCACTATATGGATATTTATATAAATCTGAATCAAAATCAATAAACTTAATAAAATATCCACCTCTCCTGCAATAACTTATCAGACTGAAAGCTACCAGAGTGAATTAGCTTCATGTTGCTCTTAACATGATATTCATAGTAAAATAGCACTCTATAATTGTAGATGGATAACCGGTCTCCCTTGGGCCGATGTTATGTTACTACTTTCCACAAACATGAACCAACTCGGACTTAAGGTCATTAGCAGATCAGTCAAGAGCAAAAGTTCATGGTTATTTGTGGTGAGCACACCGTACGTTTACCTTAACCTTGTACTGGGAGTGATTGGAAGAGCAAACACGGTCGATAATTATGCATACCAAAAGATGAAGAAATAAACCTTATATATGATTTACTATTTTAAATAATTTATTTATTGTTATTTACTACTGTATAAAAATATATACAACTAGTTAATTTGCTATAAGTTATAAAATGACATGATACAAACATGTGGAGAATCTAACCATTGATTGAACTGCTATAACATTTATAGAGGAGAAGATCTCAGGGTCATCTTCTTTTCAGATGCCTAGGAGGATTTTCAGGTAGTGAAGGAGAAGCCAGGTTAGAAACAAGAGGGTTTGGATAGTTGGGAAGTTTATCATGGAACATTGAGGTCCTGATTGATGACTTGATTTGGGACAAAGTAGGGAGCATTAAGGATTTTACGAAGGATTTTGGGCTGTAAGGATTGGATACGAGAGGAATTCGATGGTTTAGTGGAGCCCCAAAACTCAACTCCATAAGTCCAGATAGGCCTTGTTTAGAGTCTTGGAGATCAGTCTTTTGTAATTGTCTGGAAGTTTAGACCATTTGTTTAGTAAATGCTGCCGTAGTCAATATTTAAATTTATTTATTTTTTATAAACTTCATTACATATACCTTATTTCAATAGGTAATTTAATCGTGGTTAAAAATTCAATCTTTAGTGTCAATTATATTTTTTTACAAAATGATAAGGAATTTAGTAGCTCATTGGTAAGGCACTAGGATTAATTACGAACCGGGGAAGATTGAAGTATTTTAGTCGTAGATATTTTTTTTTTCGACTCTTTGGCGAAACCATTTATGTAAGTAAAAAGATACCTATAGTTTTTTTTTCCATGAACAAATAATAAAATAATAAATGACTATAGAGAACAAAATTTAAATAAGAGTTCAAACACTAGAAAACACTCTAATATATGGTTTATGTGCCAAAAAAGACAAAAGTGTAGGACATAAATGATTAAATATTATGATTTACAGCTTGCTAGTGGCAAAATCTTTTTGTAAGAAGGCCCAATATCACTGCTATGCTTAAAAAGTGACATATCTGACAAAAAATAAATTGTGTTTTTCGTATTGGACGTGTTCCAAGCATACTACCGTAAAAAGCAGTTACTTTTTTAATGAGTTCATCCAACAAACTTTCCTAAATATATTCAACTTCAGAATTGTTACAAATTAACTTCAGTCTGCGGTACAGTCTACGGAATACCTCGAACGAAAAAATGTATATTTTGAGATGTGTCACAATTCAAGCTATGCAGTAATATATACATCACATTTATAATAATGATGATGTGTACTCAATTGAATATTGAGTATATTATATAAATAAATTTTATAATTATTTAATAAGTTTTTTTTTTAAAGGCTTTGTTTGAGTTATATACTTTTTATTGAGTTAGGCATTTTTTTCTTAATACATTTTAATTGATTGAGCACACTTATTTAAAATAAGATAAAATTACATATAGAAATATAAATTTTTATCTTAGATTACATTTGTTAGAGGTACAGAAAATAGACAATTTAGAAAGAAGATGAGCTAGGGACTTCGTTTAGCAGCAATCTGGTCCAAGCAGCGACCCTCCTCCTTACTCCTGGGTGTTCTTTAACATCGTTCTCCACTTAACATGGCTTGGCTAATAGCATCTCTCTTCCCCTGCAAGGCTTAAGAAAAAGAAAGATGCCAAGATAAGTTCTTCTTATTTATAAATTCAATTTTATTTTTCATCTAGGACTTGAAAAAAACACAAACTCGGTTCTTGAATATTGAAACTTTATTGAAAAATAAAGTAAATATGGAACAGTAGAGAAGAGCAGCAGTGGGTGTAGAATTTAAGAGGATCCCCACCTACATAGAGGACGGAAATATCGTCTACCTCAACAGTTTAATAGAATTAAGATTTAGCTCCACGAAAGGGGGCGTTCAATACTTTAACCATATCAAAAACCTTAGATATAGCTTTTATATCTTATATAAATTTTGTTAATTATAGTATTAGGAATGATATAAATAAAAGAGTAAGGAAAGTTACTATTTTATTTATTTACTACGTCTAACAATCTATCACTAAAGTTAATTGGCAAAAAGATAATTTTACTCTAAAAATAAAAACTTGGTGGACACCAAAATGATAAAATAAGATCTTTATTGTTACCAATTGACATAGTTTTTTATAATTCATAATTCAATGAATTATAGTTCATTTTAAAAAGGTAAATTTTATGTTTAGTTTTTTAAATATTTAATAATTTCTAGGAAAATCATAAGTCCCCGCGAATCCAAACACTTTTTATTGTATTATTACATGACGTTTCAGAGATTTTTTATTCCATTTTCTTTAAAATCGAACTCATGGTGTAAGAACACTCTTCAATTCTGAATTTCACCGAATTATACATTCTTCTTTTATTCTTATAAGTTATCAATGTTGCCTATTCCTAACTGCACTGTGCAATGAGTATATCCGAGATTAATCAATAAAGGAGGATTGGAGTTGATTTTTCCAGAAATCATCGTATGTAAGAATTTATAACTCTTAGAAAATAGGATTATTTTAAACTTTAGATTTTAATGGACAAGCATAGTAAAACATGACCATTAAAAACAATATATTGGCCAAATATAGCATATAAAGTAAATAAGTAATTACTTATACACTATAGATAAACATTTCATGTTTAGTATTATTCTTTTGAAACTATAAAACAATCATAATTTTCAATAAAACCAATATAGTAGGTATCTGAACTATATTACAATAAACATTGTTATGAAATAATATAATATTTAATAAAAAAATAGAAACTTTAATCAAAAGCAGTGTATTTTGGTGATTTTATTTATTCATACAGTTTTATGTTGATATATTTTTTTATCTCTAAATCCTTTATTCCAGGGGACTCATCGCACAATGGTTTATGCAGAGGCTAGGGGTGCTTTATCACGGCCCAGTGAAAACCAAACTAATGAAGAGTTTTATTAAAGAAAGACCTGCTATTAATCTTTATTACTGGGAGCCACGTATGGTGGCGCAATCTGGTCGGTAATCAGAAATGAAAGGCATTAGTCAACGCAGCGCCCAACACTTGTCCGCTCGACCATCATGTGGCTTCGGATGTTCTTTATTATATGTATCCTTTCTCTTTATATTAAAAAAAAAATATCAGAATAATAAATAGTTTATTTCTAATTTATTATAGGAATGGACTCATAAGAACATTTTCCATATCATTTGTCTGGTTTACCAACTGTTCGTTAACTGCAATGACAATTCATTTTAACGATATTTTTTGTTTTTATTCCATTTAACTTCAAATCTCAATTTCTACCTGTCAATCGTATTGATTAACAGTGAATTATATGTACAACAACTGAAAGTAATGACACAAGCAGTTCCCAGCAGCGCCTTCTCCTTCGTCGATACCCCAATAATAGACGAGGAGGTCCCTGGTCCAGCTCCTTTTCAGCCTTCAATGGGTGTAACCTAACAGGAGTGTTGTGGTAATGCAATTTATGAGTATGTAGTGATGTCCCTGTAGTTTGTCATGTAATCGTTTAGAACGGGTCCGTAGAGGAGATGGTTATATTGCTGATAAGAGCCTTTTTGAGTTTTTGAATTGTCTTAAAAGATTTTGCGGAAGAGATTTGATGTTCTTTCATGTGGGTATATAGTTATGCAAAATATCTGTGTCTTGCAGGTCCTTATATTCAGTATGTACAAGCAATTGTTTAATAGCTGTCGGCGATTAGATTTGGATGTTCATATGGCATGAAAAAAGAATTATTAGAATTTTTCTTTTAATTTTTAACTAGCTCGAGTATTGTTAAATATTTCCTTGTAGTTTTTCATGCATTGTTTAAAATTGAAGAGTTGGAATGTGAAGATCAGTAGGCAAAAATATATTTATAATGAAAGCCGTTTGAGCATTTGTTATTGTCCTAAAACTATTTGCTGGAGAGATTTGAAGTTGTTTGATGTGAGTCTTTTTAGCTATGCCTAATTTCTGTGATGTGCAGATCACAGTAAGTTTCAGTAAGCATGTATAAACATGCGTTCAATTGTATTTTATATTTTAATTTTGGATATTTCATATGGAGTGGATTAGGAAGTTTAGGAATACGAAATGTAGACTATAAGCACTAGCTTTATTAACACATGTATATTATAACAGCAATAAAACAAAGTGAGAGGTAACTCCAATAAACTTTAATTTAATAAACAAGGGCCGCCACAATGTCTCAGGGTATTTCTTTTTTCTTGAAATGTGGACTACAAGAACTTTTTCGGTTAAATCTCAGGCCATGAGTAGTATCCATAATCTGACTGTGGTAGTAGTGTATTGACAAGAAAATTTGGACACGTTCCACATGGAAGAGGAAGTGATGTAATTTGAATTATAGTGATTTAATCGGATTTTTCAGAGTTGAAATGGAAAATATAATTTTATTAAATAATATTGTAGAATCTGTGAAGCAGATGTTGAATTTTTAACTTGCTAAAGTAGGTTCTTTGTTGAGTTATTTATTATCCTACTTCAGGGAAAAATCTGAAGTCAAAAGAGGATTGGATGTCAGAAACTATACTTTTGTACCAATGAAGACCAAAGCTCCCCTGGAACGATGGATTTTCCCACAGGCTTACGACTATATTTGTAGTTAGGAAATGGCTGATTGATTTGCAAGATCGATCGGAACAGGATAATCCAGGAAAACCTGATCTAGAAATGGTTCGTGCTCTAATGAAGAAGAACTAGTAGAATTTCCGAAATAAGATTCAAGAACCAACACTTCATGTCTTGGGTCTGTGGACCACTAACGTTTGAACTTGTCTCTATGACGAAGAGTAGTTAATAGAACAATTGAATCGGAATGATGTCAATTAAAGCTGTAGAAGTTGTATTTGATGATTATGTATTGATGAACGAAATGTATGTGTAATGTATAGTATGGAATGTACTCCAGCCCGTTTAATTATTTTTTACTGTATTACTTCGATTTAGTGAATAATAGATTTTTTCATAGGACCTCAAAGTTCTACTATATATTTTTTGTAAATTTAGATATAACGTTGTGATATTTTAACGGGTTTTTGTAGGTATCAATACATTTTTTAACGTAACTGGCATACAAATATTGCTCCTCGGTGCAAATATTATAATTAGGTTTTGGGGGTATGGTCTTATCTTCTGCTTTAGATATATAAATACAAATAAAATTTTGTAATCATAAAAATACCTTTTAAATTTGAAGGCAACCTAAAACCTTGAGGTAAAACGTGGAGCATTAAAGAGAAATTTATCTCAACAGAATAACATATTGCTCCTGCTTTTGATTCCCTATGGAGGATGAATTTTCGCTAACGTCTTCTCACAACATCACATATCTCTTCCAGTTCTTTTAAGAACGGTTCAGATGACTTCTAACACAATATTTTTCAGTCTCAGAGGTATTTCTAAGCAAATTTATTAGGTAAAACATTATTTTTTATATGCATAATTTAAAAAAAAAATTAATTTGTCTGTTATTTAGAAAGGGTTAAGGGGATTTTATCGAGTGAGATGGAGAAAATATATTCGAGACCGATTACTGTAGTGATTTTTATAAATGACCCATCCGCAAAAGCAATTATAAAGTCTTTAAGCCCATTTATGGTTTATAATAAGAAAAAAGACAATTAACTTTTAACTGGCCCTAACAAAAAATATTTCAAAACAATAGGGATCGTTAACAGGCAGAAATAAAGCGAATCATTAATAGGGGCATCGGATTTTTCCGATATTAGGCCGGATGCCTGGACGGGATGCTATTTTGTTGATATTTCGTCCCCTCCCATCCCCGCAAACCTCATCAGGTCTAGGCGAGAAATTCCATCCCATACCTCGTTACCACCGCGGCGTTTGCTGGCCAGGTTATAAAACCGACAGCTAAATTTCGCCTTCCGGTAAATGAAACGTGTAATGAGCTTTGGTAATCTATCTCCCAGGTAAGGTTTCATACAAATTATAACAGGGTCATCTACTTATATATGTAATCAATTTGGAGATATTAAGTGGTCGGAACGCTTTTTGTAAAAGGTAAATTTTTGGAAACCAGTATTTATTCATTTGACACATTATATTGTAGTTTAGAAGTTTATATGCATTGTAACGTGGCGTTTTTTGAAAAAATAAGATTGCATTAAATATGATATTTTTAATTTTATTTAAATTTAAAATAATATAAATTAATATTATTTTAGTTTCTTACTGTTCGAATAGTGCATTATTTAGTTTTGTGACATTTAAGCATGCTTGGGGATAATAATATACAATCATAATCTCACAAGAGAGGATAATGCTCAGAATAAGGTCATCCTTCCCGGGCTGACTCGCTCTTTTTCTCTCTTTTTTTTCATACCCCCCCTGTAAAGATTTTAGTGGGTATTTGGTACGTACATATAAGAGGTACGCTATATGTATAGCTGGGTATGAAGGATAACTTGGATTGCCTTTTGGCATTATAAAGTTAGGTGAGCGGTCCAATGAAGGTTGTAACTTGGTTGGCTTACGCTAATGGATTAATTGGAGTAATGCATGACTCGCTCTTTTTTTTTTTTTTCCTGACCTCCTAGAAAAAAAGAAATTAAGAAACAAATTAATATATAAAAATAAAGAAATAAATGTATATATGCCGGCGAATATGAATCTTGGTTTGCCAGTGAGGCATTAGAAGATAAGTTGCCGGGTCCACTGAAGGCGGTGTATCGATGTTCGCATATGTTGCCTGACTCGCTCTACTAAGACTCCAGTACTATATCACTTTTTAAATATTTGCTTAAGACGGGAAAAGGAGACTTACAGATAGTTTAGTCGAGCAATATTTAAAATGCCACCGAAATTATAAAACGGCGTGAAATATTCTTATTTATTATTCCAATTTTTAATTATTTTACATTTTATAATTAGATAAGTGGTATAAATAAGGAAATTGTCGAATTAGGTTAAGTGTTTAACAGCCTTAAGAAAATTAAAACTAACCTGATCCATCTACAAAAAAATTTGTTTTTCTGATTACCGGAGTTGTCTAGATTAGATGGTAAAAGCACGATAGATCAGAAGTTCAAAAAGTGTTACACAGTCTAAAACTAATAATCTATTTCGGTCATTTTATGATTTCACCGACTTTTTTAGGTGTATATTTGTAAATTGTACTAGGTGTCCGAATAGCCCAAAGTGCTAGCTATAATTTAATAAATAATTATTAACCTCTTAACTAACAAAATTAAAAATTAACCTATTAATTCAATACCGTTGCATTATAAATCATGAAAATATTACATATTTCTAAATAAGTGAGGAAATGGTAACTTATTTATTAGCGCCAACGTTTCAAGCCTTAATAAGGGCGAATTGGTGCAGGCCTCTAGCCAAGTGAGCCAAAAGATTACTATATTTAGTATTGTTATCTAACCCGTACTAATATATACACCTAAAAGGCCAAAGTTATAGGAGTTTTATAGAACAGCTATGGAAGAATACCGTATAAGATAAACAGATTGAAAAAAAATGTTAAAATTTTTATTTTGCAAAAGAGTGACAGAAATATAAAAAAAATTAGCAGTTACCTAAAATTTACATTATGCTCGTAATCATTTATTCAATGTTAAATTGTAAAATAAAATAAATAGGTATTGAAAATACTAAGAATAGTTTATTGAAATTACCTAGTCAACGGAAAAGTTCATACAAAAGTTAAGTGAAAATTAAAAAAAACAAATTATTTAATAATTATCGAAACAAAAATATTTATCGGACTAGCAAAACAGACTGACAGATCTCTCATGCTTTATAGTCATTATTCATTATCTTCTACAACTTTCGACGTTATTATTTTATATTAAATTATTACATTATTATTTTATATTATATTACGAGAATTAAATTATTATTTTTAAAAGCTTAGGCTTTTCAATGATATATAATTGACTTATTTTATATTACTATTCTTATTTCAGAAAATTGTGTTTTCAACCTAATAAAATATATTTTCCCTCTAATCTCCCTAAGTTAATTATCAAATCTATGGTTTATCTTTATCCATTTTTCGCTACTAGAAACATTGCGAAATGATTATTTAAAACAAACGAAATTAAAGTTAATTCAGACAATACTATTTCGAAAATCTGCATTTAAGCCCTATCAAATTACAAAAAGAATAAAACCTGGCTGATATTTAAGACCTTTTATTTTTACTCTGATGGACAGAATTTAATCAAAATCGTTTAATCACATCCCAACTATATACCTGACTTAAATATGTAATTTCAGTTTTTATAACTTTTCTTTTTGAGCTAGGTTGTTTTTTTCACACAAAAATATTTTTTCTCGGGAGTCCCCAGGACTCAAATGTATATTTGCGTTTACAACTAGAATTCGAAATTTTCCCCAATCATAATATTTCCCCTTACTATATTTCCCATGTATAGGTTAGCAGAGTAAAGTAATAAGAAAAAAAACAACAAATATTTCCAAAATTACACCATAAGGTATTATTATATAAGGTTTTTGTCTTTCTATCCTTATTTTTAATTTTTGATCAAAAAATATTTTGGAGTTATTTTTAACAGACTGCAATGAATATTGGATAAAGTTTTTTTTAAATTCCAAATATTAAATCATTAACCTAACAATATGGAGAGTTTATTAAAAAATTTAATAAATAAAATGTAATAATAAAGACTAATAAAGGTAAAGAATGTAATTCATAATAGATCTGGAGCTACCCAAGGACATGGTGTGGGGTGAAGATTATTGGCGAAGCCGGGAATGTTTATTTGGGATCTCCTTCCCTTTGAGTTATCAAACTGCCTCCCTCCTTTCTACTTTAATAAACTCACTTTAATAAAAAAGGGGTTACCCCAGGGGCTGTCGCCTAAAAAGCAACGGTTTAATCTTTTGTGTCAGGTCTTCCAAGCTAAAGGAGTAACTTTAACTCGGATCTCCTTCTAACAAGAATCTGAGGATAATCTAGCTCAACTTACAATGGATGCTTTGTATTAGTTAAAACAGACCGCTTAGAAATTGTCATTAATTCATATTAATATCGAGAAAGATAAGAACCAAAATCACCACACGATATGTGCAATAAAAATAAATTAAAGCTCCATAATTTTGGTTGAATACTACTATAGGCTTATTGGAAAGCCGCGGTATATTCAAAACAATAAACGCACAGTTTCAAATGACTGGTTATTTCGATCAGCAAGAGGTATCCAAACATCAGTAGAGGTACACCGCACTACCACAGCGAAGATTACGATGAGGTAGAACCAATAATGACGATAGATCGGACCTGCTACAGCTAGGAAACCAAAGCTATTAAAGTTCATTAAGGAGAGAAAGTATTACATTAACTATTCCCGCTGGTATGAGCTCTTAATCGTAGGATCTCGCAACGGCCTCAGCTTTCCAGTCGAGTGGGTCATCATTGGTAATTGGTACAGCACTGCTCAACAGGATACGGAAGTCGGCGAGGAGAAATGAGTTATGGGTCAGAATTTTAAATATAATATATTTCTTTTAAATAAAAACTTAATTTTTTTTTAACTTTGTTAAACATCTGCACTTCATCTTTTAGAAATACTTCAGGCTCTCATATTGTTTTAAGGTCAAAAAGAAATAACTAAAAACACAAAAGTTCTTAATCCAAATATTTTTCTTCTTGGACGTTTCAAGGTTATTTTGCACCCCTTAACAGCTTTTATTCATTTATTTTTTAACACACCTAAAATAGTATACACTCAATTAGTTTCACTTATTAACAAAATCAAAGTCAATAAATAAATAGGCATTATACAACATTTTGCAATTACTTGACATGATTTCAAAACAAATTATGTTGAAATACTAATTTATTGACTTTTTTTTTAGTTGATGATTAGAAATGAAAAAAATTGATTCATATACAGTTGTAGATGTGTTTATTAAAAACAAAAGTAAATAAAAGCTGTATATAGATGGAAAGTATCCTCGAAACTTCCAAAAGAAAAAATATAAGGTTTTTGAAACATTGTTTTTAGTTCTTAATTTTTTACCTACAAGTAACATGAGGGCTAAGAACGGGAGAATTAAATATGCGGTTTACTCGTTTAATAGTAACAAATTATCACTCTAAAATATATAATATTAATTTATAATAACTCATTAGAATATATGTTATATTTTTTAAAAACTTTTTATAGTATAATTTTTTATTTAATTTGTTTTTACTTTTACTTTTAAAACAATACATTCCGAGCTAAATCATAACAAGTAATAGAGGATTCGGGTACATAAAAAACAAATAAACTATTATAAAATATCCAGTAAATAGAAATATATATGTATATCAGGGTTCTACATATTCAAGATCTAACATATGTTCTCTTATTATATCATGATTTATATATCTAATGAAAAGAAAAAAAATACCTTGAAAAAAATTTTACTTTGTTTTAACTGAATAATTGATAGAATTATTATTTTATTTAGTAATTATTATTATGGTACACTTTTTTAAAATGTCTTGAATAAATTATTTTTGACTAATTAATATTTTAATGAATATAGGAAGTGGAATAAATATACCATTATATGTAAGAATTAATAACAAGAGATTTAAACGGTTTTCACAAAGTATAAGGGGAGGGATACAGTGCGTCCGTAGCTCCGGCAGTTGTGGCGCAAGTCTTTACAACCTGAGACCTGCGGCGGCGCCAGTTCGGATCCGGCATAGAGTTGGTGGTCTAACGAAATGAAAACTTGACCCCACAGGGTAGAATAGGTTGGTCACTTACCCCCTCCCTCCCGTATTTCAGAAATGACCTGGTAGGATGTGATAAAAAAAAAAAAAAAAAAAAAAAAAAAAAATGTGGGGGATAGAAAATTAAATAAGCAACCATTGCACAGAAGGTTGAGTTATAGATTAAAAAAATAGAATAAAGAAAAAAAGTTAGGTTTATAGAATATTCACATTTAGTGAAATAATTAGGTTTTTTATCAAATTGATTCTTTCAAAAGCTCTAAGGCCAGTGAATTAACGATTAAAACTATTTATATGGTGTACTCAGGAAAGAAAGGAAGTAAGACAATTGCTACATCCTAACTAAAAATTAAATTAATCAAATTTATTTTTATATAATGGAAAGCATACAAAAACTAAGTAATTACAGTTATCTTGTAATATTTTCGAAAAAAACTAATTATTACATTTTGCATAGCTATAGAATAGAATTTACCATATGATTAATTTATCTGTCATCAAAAAGGATACACCTACAGATCGCCTAAAACATTTATCTTATCTTATTTTCAAGAGTTTTAGTTACCCCATTGCTCAAGCTATAATGAAAGAATTCTATAATAATAACTGGAGTAAGATTATAATATAGGTCAGGTAAGAATATTCCTCTACTCCTCGCTATATTATATTTTAGTTGCATCATAGAGCTCATAAATTCGAGAAAGAGTGAGTTCTGAATATGCAATACGGTTAAGTTGTGCAATGATGTTCTGAATATAGTGCCTATAATTTATTATTTCATCTGGCTGAAATCATATAGAAGTTACATAGAGGTATAACAGTTATTTCGAAGCTATTCTAAAATGTGTCATAATAAATTAACAGTTGTTTTAGAATTTAAATTCTAATCATCGCCTTGCTATATCCTTCTTCGCCTGTTTAACAAAAATGAAAAATAAATAAGCAAATCAGTTGGACGAACCAAACCATTCCAAAAGTAATTTTACAGAGGTTATCCACTTTGGAAAATTTTTGGGGGAAAAACCTAGAGAGTAAAACTATAATAAAAAATAAGGTAGAATTACTGTAGGTATCAAATATTTTCACAATATTCCTTGAAATTAAATTATCTTAACAAAGCATTGGGATTTAAACAGAAAGATGAAACAATTTCATGGAATTCCTAAGCCCTCTCCCCCTCTCCTACTCCCCTGAAAAAATCATTCCGTGTGATTCAACCCATTATTTCCGCAAATCATTCATTTTTACTTGATTACTTTGCTTTGGCTGCTACGGTCACATAGCAAAGCAATATTTTCCTAAAAATCTGTTGCTTTCTGATAAAAAATTTTATTCAAAATTGTAATCAAATTTTAGTAATCTTCAGTTACAGTAGGGGAATTTAAATCTTTATGGTAAAAAACCTTTTTATTAAAAATCATATCTTGACGACAGATTGAGATAGGTAGGTAAGGTTGGTGTTACTAAACTACATTTTTCGCAAAATAATCCTCCTCTAACTTAACTAGTGACATTTTCATATTATTTTTTTTATATTAATATAAGGCAATCCAAAGCAATGGTAAACATACTGACTGAGTTTCAATCTTGGAAACACTCCTAATGTCATTTCAGCTGATAATGCAATAATTAATGTATAATATAATATAATCGATAATTACCTCGATCGATAATTAATATAGTATTATTTTTCACTTAATTTGTCCATAAATATAATATAAACGATAAAAATAATAATAACACGTAACTTTCATCTCAGGTAATATTTTCTGTAAGTTTAGATAGTTTTTAATATACAGTGTAGCAAACTTATTTATTCTTTCTCTATACTAATAAGTATGACATAAAGATCTAAATAAATAAAATTTGTAATATATATTCGTACATATTTGTTTTCTTAAGGTAATCTAAATTTTGGTAAAGATATTCCTGATTGGTAAGTATTCTTTGGTTAGTGGAGTGTGTCCAATTCATAGTCTAGTCAACGATTTAGCGCTGTCTGCAGTTTTGGGTTGGTGTCTTTCATGGAAGTAGTGTACACTTAATTCCTGTTTCTTTTTAAACCACTCTTTAAAATCATATCTCGACCAAACTGGTGATACTGAGTTTGGTGATACCGAACTAAATTTATTGTAAAATAATTCCCCAATAACTTAATACACCCTCTAGGTATATACCCTCTAGACTAATTGTCCTAAATATTGATACTAGTAGATAAACCAAGATGTCAAATAATCTACAAAACCACTTCAACTAGCTTTTCAGGTCACTATACCAACAATGTAGAAAGTTGTGAGCGGCTATCTAAGTTATAAAGGCCCCTGGTAATGGTAACAGCTTACGTAAGAGCTAGTGCCTTGGAAGAGTTCGACCGCAGGAAAGCCACCGCAAGACCAGTCACGGGTCCACCCACGGCTATCCACTCTCACTCCGCAGTCATCGATTCATTCACTTGTTCTTGTGGGAACTACTTGACTGGAAATATTTAGAGCCGAACAGAAAATATTCACTAAAAGATAAAGTCAGGTTAAATTGAATTTTTCACATAAATTCACTCTTCCAAAAAGGAAATTAAATTGGCAATGCAGTAAAGGATTTGTGAAGCGTGATTTTCCTAAAGCAGCTACTTCCCTATTCAAGTAACAGCCCTTTAAAATAAATTTTATAACCCACACTTAAGAAGATTGCCTCCAATAGCATTATTCCACTGCATATGCTCGCAATGTACCGAATTTATATTCATGTATGAAATGGGAAAATCCATAAGAGTTGCTAAGAAAAATCTGTTATAGTAAGTATTAACTTTTTTCCTTCAGCATTAATACTTCTTTAAATTGTGAAATTCAAAATCTTAAAATCAAATTCTACTAATAAAATTCCTAATACTTATACAACAGCCAACCTAGCTACATGACTTAACTAAATTAAATCCAAATTAAACTGAAAAATTAATATTTGATGCGTATTGAAGTAATCAACGCAAATTGATTAAATTATTTTGTGAACTATAGAGTAAAATAATACTTCCCTCTCTACCTACAATTTTTATTATCATTTTTTTATTTTATTATCAATTACTTTTATCATGGTCTGATTTCCAAGCACGGTCGTAACAGCTCGATAAGGTAGTGAACACCAGCATAAACTTGAATTATTTTTATGTTAGGCTTATAAACTTTCTATTGAACCATTAAAAGAGCGTCGTGTCCCATAATCAAAGTTTTTATTTTTATAGCCACCTAAACATCAAACATTAGGTAATATAACTTTATATACTTGAAATCTTCATCATTTTACGTGGGTTGTTAATACAAATTACATTATTTTTTATTTGAAGGCTGTCCAGAAAGATTTACTTAATTAATAATTTTAATTTTTTTTCAAAAACTTCGTCACATGTATAACTTGAACAAAAACTAATAATTCTAAAATAAGCGAGCTTTTGGCAGTAAAAATAGATTAATGGAAATAATGACATCAAACGAAACAAATACAATAATTTACGGATGATATAACTAAATATTCTTTGTTTAATCCTGAAAGTCTGAAACGGTTCATTACATTCTAAAACATATCAGAAAATATGATGTTCAAACAGTAGTATAACAAAGGTTGATATAGGTGAATAAGCCCTAAGGCATAATTAGGCGAAAAATACAAAATCCGGTCATAATGCTACAACTTTAAACGAACTTAAAACCAAAAAAATTTTAGATATGACAGTCTTCTTTTCCGAATTCAACCTGTAAATAATAATAATGATAATAAAATAAATTGCTTGGCAAATAATTTTACGTTTTTCTTCCATAACATGAAAACTATGCATTCCTGTTAAAACACGAGTTATAGTATATTAAACAAGATTAAATTTCCTACATTTTTATACTGTTTAGAGGCAAATGAAGACAAGTAAGTGATCTCGGTGGAATATTTTAGGGAAATTCTGAAGATTTGTTACTTATATTTTTTAGAGTGGTTACGAATTTTAACTTTTTCACCTGTTTTTTTATAGGAAAAGAATCAAACAAACTACAATATGTTTTTACAACATTTTGTCTTATTATTTCGACATCCCACGTTTTAAAAGGGACCTTGCAAAAAAAGTTTTAATTAAAATTGTAGACATATAGCTCTTGTTTAATTAAATACAGTAGAAAATATTCGACTAATGCATGGATTTCATGCTCTAAGCAAAACAGAAAAAGAAAAGAATTTTAAATTTTTAGGTTATATTAAAAAAACATTGAAGAGACAAATATCTGAAAATATAAAATGTGAAAAACATTATAATTATTCATTCGTTAGTGCAGAAAACATGCCATTAGTATCAGTATATATAACATTTAGAATTATAACAAAACACTTTTTTTATTATGATTTATCATACATTTTCACAATTTTAAAGGTTACATTAGGAATAATAGCGTTGATCATGGATATATTGTTAAAAAACCTATATAAACCTTGAAAATATGTTTATTTAAGCGTAAACGTTTCAGAAAAAAAAAATGTTTTGTACTCCAATCTACGAGACAAACACAGACGCTCCTCCTCAATACTAAGTCTTTTTGGAGCCATATTAAAAATATTTCACAACAGTTTTTCTTGAAGATTATTATTCATTATTTTTAATTTGTATGGTTGAGAAGGGGAGGAATGGTAAGTTTTAACGATCCTCAACAAATATGCCTGTTTAGGATAACATCGTTTTTTTTAAATGCAAATATGCGATACCTTCCCTTGTGCGATTCAATTCCAAAAGGGATGTTAGGTTGCCTTGACGCTGTTTTTCCCTGTATGTTTAAATAGATTTAAAACAATATCCGATATATGACAGAATATGGTATTACACAAAACAAAAAATAAAATAACCGACATCTGTTCCAAAATCAATGCCCTATAATACGTTAGAATAAATAAGCTTAGACACCCTTAATGGTAGACTTTACAGGTATAGAATTGACGCCTCGCCCAAAGAAACGGGAACTGCGAAAAGGTAAAATGTCCTTGAAAGAGAAAAACAAAAGAAAAATGCAGATTAATAACGACAGGAGGGGGCCTACTCGCTGCCGCTGACAGTAACGAAATATCTTGTCTCCCAATGACTTGTCTAATTGCTACCCTTTGTTTAGTTTGCCTTTCTTTTATACACTCGCTATTTAGTAAAGTTTATGCTGCGGAAAATCCGGAATAAATTATATAAATCAGAGGTGTCGAATGCAGGCTACCCATTCCGATGTTAATAAAAAGGTTTGTGATTCATTGAAACGACTCCTTGGGATGTTCCTAAGAGACTAAAGGCACATTCCTACGGGAACATTTTTTTCCCTCAAGATCATATCCGGAACGAAACGCGAACTCGATATCTTACAAAATTGATAACTTACAATTCTTCAAAAATTACTTGGGAGTTAAAATGTAATAAAAGGTTTGATCATTCTGATTTCCCAAATATTCCAGATATGAAACAATAGCTGGTCCGGGTAATACGAAGAACAAAATATTTTATCTAAAAGTTTTAATTGTACTCTTAATACAACCACAACATGCTGTATTATTTGACATTTATAAAAATTAATAATTAATTTATAACACATATCATATTGTAACAAAATAAAATACAGTTTTGCAAAATAATTCCTCTTGAGAGGCGTAATCGCACTTCAAAAAAAATTTTTTTTCTTTATCACTCCCTAATGTATCAAGTAGGAAATGAAAAATAATTATATTCGCAGAATCGAAAATATCTATTTGCAGATTGTGATTTTTTGTCTGTTATGTTTAGGCATAATCGATTAAACTGTTAATGTGATTTTGATGAAGTTTTCAGGGTTTGCTTGGGTTAGAACAGAGGTTCCTAATATTTTTCGGTTTGCGGCTCCCTGAATAATCGGATTATTATCCGCGGTGCCCTTAATAAATCAATTTTTTTTTAAAAGCGATTTATTTTTACCCATCTTTAACAGCAAAAAAAATATCTAATTTCAACTTTTTATGTAATATCTATATTGAGACTGGACAACCACTGTGGTTAGGTTAGTTTAAAAATAAATTATACACGAATTATATCGATTTATTGAACGTCCATTGATGATTAACGTTATTAATATTATTAATGCAATGGATGGACTTGATTTTCACTACACAACTTCTCAAATCTCGGAATAAAATTGGATATGGTGACCCTCATTTCTTGTGCAACGTTAATTTTCAAGGGATATTTACTTTTTATTACAGCGACCTCGGAAAACCCAGCTTTGCACAAATAGGATGTTACAAATGGAATTTATATTCGTAAAGCTTTACCACTAAGCAGTTGATATTCCTCTTTACTTATATTCAAAAATCAGGAAGTTCCATGCGACCAATTTTAACTTTAAAGTATTATCGCAAGACAAGTCAATAAGAGATTCTTCTTCTAAAGAAGTAAATTCTGATAGAACCTTGGTTCTAAAAGGTTTTGAATCCATGTAAATTTATCATCATCTGCTTCAAAGTATTTTTCGAACTTTTTAATAAGCTCTGATAGGCAACAACAAAAATGGATTTTATGTTGCAAGACAAATTAATTTCATTTACGGGTATAAACTGATGCAAAAAGGAAAAACAATCACTGATACACTCTATTAATTTTTATTTTCTATATTTGTATTTTTTTTTTTTGAATAATTGAATATTTCGCGGCGCCCTTAGGACGGCACCGCGACGCACTGGAGAGCCACGGCGCACACTTTGGGAATCACCCGTTTTCTAGGGTTAGAACCTAGTTGGTTTTATTTTATTCCGTCGAGTTGCTTTCATCTACGAATGGTTCGTCCGATTTGGCCTATATTTGGAAGAAACTTTAGATTCAGCATAAATTGGGTATAATATTAATCAGATTCTCACCACCATATTACTTACGCAGGCGAAAATCTCCTTTGTGGAAATACCCATTTTCAAAAACGGCTTGTCCAATAGATTATCACAAATTAAAAATCATTAAGCTTGAAATATAATTATTTAGATCCTAACCAATATATAAATTATAAAAGCAGTGTTGAAGATAAACTAACCAATATACTTGTAAAACTTTTTTTCTTTATCTCATTATATTTTTTTATTCATCTAGTTATATGATTTTAGTTAAAAGCATAGATTTTCATTTAATAATTCATTTATAATTTGTTATATCACCGAAGTGAAAATATTTATTGCTTGTTAAATTGATGAAAACTTTCCGCGAAGCTGAAGCTGTCAGGTTTATGAAAAATGCCTGTGGTCGAATACATGAATATAACGTTTTGAATGCAGAGAAAATATAATCAAATGATAAAAAAGCTATAAAATTAGTTAATACCCTTAATATTTACTTACTGTGCTAATGAGCCTCAAACAATCATGTAGCAATTTTCAAGCTGCAATCTTTAAGAATAGGGTAAGTGAACCAGTTATTGAAAGATCAAACTTTATTTTTAAATATTAAGAATTTGGTGCCAACAACTGTTTCAAAATTGGTTTTTGAAACGGTTCTTGGCAGAAAACTCTTAATATTTAAAAATAAATGTTGACCTGTCAATAAGTTTGCACTTACTCCACGCAGTTAAGAATA
Source organism: Halyomorpha halys (assembly GCF_000696795.3). Classification (NCBI taxonomy): domain Eukaryota; kingdom Metazoa; phylum Arthropoda; class Insecta; order Hemiptera; family Pentatomidae; genus Halyomorpha; species Halyomorpha halys. The sequence continues at coordinate 23,260 of NW_027106809.1, forward strand.
AACGGATCACTAATTGGCTTATTAATTTTAATTATTAATAGGACTAGACTTCAATAACTTATTCACAATAAACATAGAAGTTCTATCATATAGTGTGATCATTAGCAGGATAAACATAATAATAAACGATGTTTGACTCATCCCCATTTGTTATAAATAACATAATATTTAGTTTAATTTAGAAACATAAACATTTTAATCTGAAATATGCTAATAATTAATTCGCAGTACAATAATTTTTTTTAAAAATCTAACAATAAACGTATTGTACACTTGTTGTTTCTAATGGAACCAGTTTATGGTGTTTATAGAAGCTTAAGGAACGAAACGAAAGTAGAATTTAAAAAATGGCAAGAAAAGTAAGATGCTACTTTAATACAAAACCTTATGAAGTATTATTGATTTTTTGTGTTAAGTTTTTTTTTAATCCTCCTTCAATGGAATAAAAATCATATAAAGTATCAATGTTATTTGTTACCTAAGACAGCCGTTTTAAGTTATAACCGACAATGTTCCTGGAGCTCGGATGCGCGGCCCTTTGAGGAATTTAAACAGATTCCTAGGCTGAGGAGGCGTAGGAGGCCGAATTCCTCCTATGTAACACACCTTAGTAAAACCTCTGTATCAAAAACATAACCTACAAGGACCAAGTATACTCTAATTCCACTCCACTCTAATACAACGTTACAGATTTTCTCTTAGGCTTAACTTTATACGTAATTCCAATTTCTTTTTTCCTAGGGAAATAGAAAGCTATCTATTAACGTAAAGGAGGTTCTCAGGGATCGGTTACTGGTGTTTCTTCTTCCCACAATATGTAGTATTCAACCAATAATTGAGTAGAATTTTCTTCAGGTCACTTTGGAACGGATGATAATTTGAAAGAAAACTACTTTCTTTTTTCTTGTACATTTGTCACTTTTTCAGTTTTACGTTTGCTTTTATGATCAATGAAACTGGCAGATCTTTTCATCAAAATCAAGTGTCAAAAGAAAAACAAATAGTGGGCATGATTAAAAGCTGATTGAAAATTTTAGATATGTTGGGCACTCAGCGCAACACATAATCCAGGATCACGAATTATCCTGCATTATAGAAAATTTAGAAGATCTATCTGTACTGTAAGAACAAGTTTTAATACAATCGAGTGATTAATTAATAAATCAGCAACGGATTAATTTTATTATTTTGTAGGAAAATAGTCCGGTTAGCGGTCAAGAAAGGAACAGCATAGTAGTTATCTTACTATGCTGTACCTTTATATAAGTAATCAACGTTTCAGCCTATTTTGCAAGGCTTCATCTGGACTGTCTTGGTGTTTTTAGTTTTTATTCCAAAGAACACCAAGACTCAGCACTAATGAAATTCTACAATGTGGGGCAAAACGTCGGTTACTTATAAATAGTTTACTTACTATTTTGCACTTTGCTTAATCGCCACTCGGGCTATCTTCCTGCAATCTATTATGTTCAGTAATCTTCCAAAATAAATTGTGATTACCGAAATAGTGTATTTAATTTATTTTTAATGTTTATTGGAATAACAAATATTTATTGCTTGGTTTTAGGTTTTTCTAGATAAATTGGGGACTGCATTATTCCTTCTAAATATTAGGCGAGGGTGATTAGGCTAATTTATTTGTTTTATTTTTATTTGTTTTATTTATAATTATTTTGTTTATACCAAATAAAATTTGGTGATCCAGTCTTGCATGAACCTGGATCTCCTTTATAACATTCCTCCACTCCCTCCTATTCCAGGTGAACAACCATCATCTTTTAATTTCCATCATGTTCAAGATATAGCCACTTCAAGTATGGTCTCCCTCTACCCCGTCTTTTATCAGGCCAGTCTTCGAAAAGGCGTTTGGGGACTGATACCTTAGGTATACGTTCCACGTGATCCAGCCGTTTGTTCTGTATCCATTTTATAATTGGCGCCAAATCCGGTTTCTTGTAAAACTAGAATAACTACTCATTGGGTTGATAAAATAATTAAAAATAAGTAAACATATGATCTAGAGTTCAGAAATACTATTAATTGAACCCTTGACTTCGGGTTCAAAAGACCCTACTGTTTCAAACCCCTCTGTCTTTTTAAAGAAATGATTTCAGCTTTCATTGAGTTGAAAAAAATACAAGATATCTGCATAACGTCCTTGGAAAACCTTAGGCCTCGAAGCAGTACTTACTAATCAAATAACAAACTCAATGCATTCGCACGTTCTACGTTCATGGCCCAGAGGTCTCTTCGAAATATACAAATATACCCGAATTAGTTTTTGTCTTATATCAGGAGTATTAATGCAAATGTTGTAAAACTATACCTGGTTCTTGGCAAGTAGTTTTTAACAAACTAGTTAATGGTTTTTCATCAGTTATAAATTAAAATATGTTTAACCACTTATTTTAGTTAGTTATAAATATAGATTTAACCACTTAAAATCTAATGCGTAACAGGATGCATTGTAAATAAAATTAAATTGACTTTACTGAATGTATGCAGACGCTCTTTATGACTAATAAGTTATTAAAAAAACTTTTTCTGATAAGAAGTTTTATATCATATTTTTTATGTTCTTATAAATTAAAACTAGACCAAGGTATATTAAGCATAACATTTTATATTAAAAAAATACTGTTCTTATGTGATGCTTAGAATTATTTATGAAAATTATTAAAGGGATTACAGGCAAACTTTAAGAATTTAAAAATCGATAATCGGGACAGAAAACACCAACAAGGATTAATACAACAACAATGATATTGACCAAACAGGAAGGCGATAAAAGGATGTCCATTGTGACAACGGGCAAGCTTTCCATATTGTTTTCAGAGCAGCGCTGGTACATTGGCTCAACCGGCCTTTGTGTAGGCTAATGTACAGCTGTATTGTTCGGCCACAGTAATGTCAACCCTCAGAGAATGCTATAGCCTGGAGCCTTGGTTGACACAGCGATTACAGGGAGACTTTACAAGCAAATATAGGTAGCATAGTTTTGATAATTTATTGGTAATACCGTTTAGAATCTCCGTATAAAATTTCTTTTCAGCTAATCTCTCCCCATCCTTCCTCTATAGGGGTATGTTTTCAAAGTTATCCAAATAAAAAAATCAACAGGAAATGTTTTACGGCTTCGAGATCGCATTTCATTTTTATAGAATTTCGAATTTTGTCTCCAATCCTCATTTAGTTTCACAAAACGCTTTAAATAATGAGCTAGATTCTATTTATATACTCCAATCTCCTACTTGGGAATGGTTCAATTTGTATCATATAAATATTTGGTCTTAAGAAGACCGACGCGGTCAAATTATAGGGCCATTATCGTAAAATCTAGCTCATCATAAGCTAAAATCGCTAAATATTAATATGAAAGAGCTAAGTTAGATGTCTAAAAATTATAGAAAATAATTCAATTAATTCAACCATCCAGTATTCGAAAAAAATATAAATATGTAGTAAAAAATACAAATTTTGGAAATTGATGTTTTTTATATGAATTAATATTTCTCGATTTTTTCAGGTGAATGGTAACACTAATTGCTCTAAATTTTTAAGTTTAAACAGTATAGAAAATTATTTAATCAATAACAGTTTTGAAAAGGGTTTTCCAGTAGACAACATTTGAAAGTTTTGTAACACAATGGCATTTAGTCGTGAAAAAGTTAAACTACATTTTTAAAAAGTTTTAATTTTACACGTCTAAAAATGGATTTTTTAAATTAATTATGTATTTTTTTGGCCAGCCTTGAAGTTTCTTTAAATATTTTGAAATAAAGTCGTATAATTGTAGTAATAAAAGATCTATGTGGATAATACATTTGCTCTGCATAGCTAAAAAACACACAAACAAATCAAAACGTTATAACTTTATATTTCTATATATAAAGTTATAAATAAATTATTGTAAGACAGATATTAGTATTATCATATAATAAATATAAAGTATCGAAATACTAATTACAATTAAACTGTTGTCTAATTATTTTTTTAATGTTGCTATGGTGCATTTTTTAATAATAATGAAGATATAAATATGATGATCAGATTCTTAAGATTTGGATTTTATATAAATTTACTCAAACTTTCCCTTCAAATGTTCAGATAACGTTACACCAATTTCCAGTTTCATCTCAATAACGAACCAACTGATGAACGAGAAAAAATAATAATAAGAAGAAAATTCTTAAAAGAATTAATTACATGAAGGGTGTAGGACAATCGGTTAGGTAAATATGTGGGGAAAAAAAGTGCGGTCTAAATAAGACAGAAGTGGAAATTTAGCAGAGTGTTATATATCGTTTGGGGGAGAGATGACGAATGCCTCTTTTTAGGGCAGGCATTCTTCAACCGTAGACCAAACAGTAGCGATCTTTTTGAGGTGGATGTACTTCCTCCTGATTCACGACATTTCACTCATCTTCACGATAATTCTGAAAGGAATCCTTGATATTCTTTCCTTATCATCTTCCCTACAATTTATTACATCGAAAGCCGTCCTGTATATTAAAAATATATATTTTTTCTCGTCATATCAGGTTTTTATTTAACATTTAGTTAACATTAGAAGCTTTTTTAAAATGTTCAATCAATTAGTCAGTAGGCTAATTATTAATAATTTGATTACTTTATTATAATCAATAAATTAGTGAATCAGAATCATTAATAATCTGATTAACACTGAAATATTTATTTTATTTTCATATGCCTTCCATAGCAAGGTGATGTGGCCCACGTGTAATAATGTCAATATTTAACGATGGAGTTATTTCGATTTGGGCTGAGCATTAGGATGGAGAATTTTTGAATCCTCTTCCTGCTCGAAGCTCGAATATTATATATATGTGTAACTGCCCATCAGTTGGGGGGGGGGAGACTGTTTCAGATCTCATAACAACTCATAGTAATTTCTTATATATTTTTTCTACTTTTCTTTCTTATTAATCTCTCATCTAATATATCCCTCTTTCCTTATATTATATTTCTGATCCTATATTTCTCTCATATGTTTTGATTACTATGATATTTGACTTATTATATTATTATATCTATTTTACCTTTCCTATTTTATTTTTATCATCCATGTATTTTCCTATGTGTTTACGTAGCATTGAAGAAAATATAAATTTTAATTATTGGAGATTGTTATAATTTTGTTTTTTCCACACTGAAATTTCCAAACTCTTGTTTTTAATATTTTTATGTTGAAAAAATTATTATTCGTCATTTAATACAATATTCCTGATAAACCAAAGGCCTTGTCGTCATTGTATCAATGGACTCCTTCCTTGAAAATTTTTAACACACAATGTTCTAGCAGAAGGTGATATTAATCAAGGTGTGAACGTAAAAAAAAAAAAAAAAAAAAATACGCAGCGACATTTATTTATTTAATTTTTTTATCATCATTAGAATGGCTAACATAGATAGTTTCTTTGATTGGCGCCCTTTAATTGGTTTGAAGTGGTCGTATGCGGTAGCTTGAAAATAATGTTACTATTCAGAATTTCGTAATTCTCTTCTTCTTAATACTTCATGAATTCGCCCGTTTGGAAAACCACTCATCACAAGAAAGCGAAGTGAAAAACAAGAAAATAAGGAGTTTAGAAAGGAAAACGGCGTAATGATTAATTAAATAAAAAGGGTAATGCATGCAGGTAAATTCATCAGAATTGATCCGAAAAAATTCTCAAGCAAAAAAAAGGTTTGGTAACACAAGTTTTTGGAATGGAATATGAATTTCAGAGTAACTATGGAACATACTATCACGATTTATAAAAAAGAATTTCACTCAATGAATAAATCTCCATATTTACGTTCCTATTACTTTGGTACAAAGATTTTTCCCACTATTTCATTGTTTTTTATTGGTCTCCCGAAATAAAATAAAAGAAGATAGAGCATTGGCACATCTATAATAAAACAGAGCGATAAAACATTGATAAATTGATAAAAAAAAATATCATATAAAATAAAATATTTGATGAAGTTATAAACTGGTTCCCTTATAAACAACAATAGAACTCAAACTTCAGATCGTAATCATTAGACAATGCTTTGTATTTTGGACAAAATCTCTGATCAGGAAATCACTGACGAAAAATCTAGAAGGTTCTCCTCCATCCTGAGCCGGATTAGTTTTATTAGGAAAGTTACCTTATCCATAATTTAAGCCACGGGCTTCATTATGGCATTAAAACTTTCGCCTCCTTCAACTTTACTGGAAATTTTCCCCCGCAAGGTTCCAAGTTATCAAAAGTAAAGGGAGATTTCCATTCCTATCATTAATACTTTTTAATAATTTCATTCCGAATAAATTATCATAGCGATCACTATGAAGTAGAAGAAAGAGACCACAGAAAATCCAGTGACCTTTTATTGATTTTTATTACCCCCTCAAAAAAAAAAAAAATTATTAGGTAGAGTCGAGTGCCAGAAATATGTTTGATCAACAAATCAGCCTTAAAATTATTGCATTAATTCTGAGACATTACGTTATGTACACAAGTTTTTTTTCCATCTCGTCCTAGTTTAAAATAATTTTAATATCATAGGTCACTATTATTAGAATAAAATACCTTAATATGCCATTAAGTTACAAAAAAGCTCAGTATATTTTATAAGAAATTAAAATTAAGTTTCCAGTCAGTTTTTTTTAGTTATTCATTTTTTATTGGGAAGGAAAAAATAATTCAGTCGTTCGATAAATGTGAAACTTTTATCCCTCTGAAAAAAAGAAAATGTTTCCCAAATCATAATTATCTATTTATTAAGATTTTGATGTGAAAATAAACTTTCTTTAAGATAATATTTTTATTTGTCTGTACAACGTTTCGGGTTACCCCATATTCAAGTACTAATATTTCTCATTAGTTGATTAGTTAAACAACAACTTAATAAAAAGATCGAACAACTTCCTAGGAAACAAAATCCAGAATAAGTATCTAATATATTAAGGAGTTGACGTCTATACTTTTAAGTTTCGGAGTGTACATAAAGCTTTTTGCAAATTTAAAATTAACTTTATAAATGGATGATAATTAGAAAAGGGATGGTCATAGCTGCAGTCAAGAAAGACGGTTTCAACTATATCGTAATGGCTGTTGGAGTGAGTGAAGGTTTGCAAGATTAATGTTAAAATATTATGAATAATTAATTACTTAATTTTATTAATAATACATTTTATAATATATTAAATATGTTTTAATTATAAATAATTAAAATTGATATTTATAAAGATCTTCGATGCATTTTTAAAAAGGTATTATTGACTATATAACACAAATTTATTCAACCAGTTACATTTTATAAATTAAGAAATCAATGAACCGGTATGATTTCCATAAAATTGCCGTTTCTAGAATAACCTAAATATTATTTTATCTCTTTATAAATAGTTCAATATTAACAAACATTGTACTCTGCTACAAATTTGGGTTAAAGGTAATGGTAGATAAGTCCCTGAATTTTAAAGAGAATGACAAATCATGGTTTAATACGTGTTTAATAAAGTTGCATAGCTTTAAATTTCCTACTTTGCTCCTCGATTTCAAACCTGGTAATCGGTTCAAGCTGTGTACAATAGAAGATAATCAAAGCTTGACAAATTGGAGGATTTAACTTGAAAGGATTAATCCTCCAGTGACGCATAGAGGACAAGAGACAAACTAAATTTAACGCCTCTAGTTAACACATCAACGCCTATCCAGCTCAGTGCAAAGTCAACAGGCGGTAAACTGGGAGAGCAACTTAGTAAACAAAAGTCTCATGCTTCGGCAAAGTAAACATCTCCCGCAGCACTTTGCGAATCCACAGCTCTCTCAGTCATAAGCTGGCTGGAATCGGCGTACACTGCGACTTATTAAGCTTCAACTAAGGTCAGGATTCTAGCTCGAAAGTAACCGTTAGTAATAGTACTGTTGTTTTTTTCAGCTTATTATTACTTTCCTCGAAGTAGTTATTACTTAAATTACGACTATGAACATTCCGTATCTTACCAAACTTTAAGTGAATCATGGAGTAATATAATTTTAATGTTAATATATTATTGGAACATAATATTGGAAGACAGTTCATTGGAGAGTTATTTACAAAGAAGTTATGGCATTTGAGATTTTTGCTGATTTTAGATCTGAAAAGTTAATATTTTGTACTTCTATGTTTCTCGAGGTAGCTGAATACAAATTTCAGAATTGCCATCTCAATTGTTTGACAAAAATATTTTTTGTCAATTTTCATCCATAAGATGAATATCATTCATCTAGCATTTTTTGTTAATAAATATGGAAGTGTTTATCGAAACTCCTCAAGTAATCCACATTTTTTCTAGACTAGAAAAAGAAACAATCACAATTTTTTTTCTGTATCTGTACTCTAAATCTACACCTTTATCTAAATAGTGGCAGAGAAAACTTTTAGAAATGTGTAATGTTATGTGACGCTATCGCCGGTCATTATTATTATTAGTCCAACAATTTAATTTATTGCCACACAAATTTTTATTCTTTTTAATTTTTTTTTAATCAAAGCACCAACCAATTGGTTTGTTCTCCTCCTTATTTCTTGAATTATAATGAAATATTAATATATAATATATATAATAATAAATTGACCTATGATGGATTTTTTGACTAATGGCATACTTTGGTTAAAATTTAAAATTGATTGTCCTGGTTGGAGTCTTTAAGGAAATAAAAAAGGTCACCTGGTTCATACAAAGATCTAAGAGAGATATTTGTTCGTGAGTCTATTAAAATGTTTTTATCATATGTTTCATTTTGAAAACCTTACCTTCTGGTGGAGAATATTGTACATGATGTTCATTTATATTTTTTTCTTATATCTTTATTATAATCTTCTCTGTATCGTTCCAATTTTAGTATATGTACCGCCGAAGCGAGTATATAATATATTATACTTTATTATAATATATTATACTTATAGTTTTATCTATAATCTTATCCATAAACAGTCACAAGATTAATCACTTTATGTACTTTAAAGAAATATCCAATTAAAAAGAAGCCACAGTTATCTAGATTTGTACCTTTCCAAAATTATTCCTGAATGAGGTAGGCGGTGACAGTGAAAATTATATTAAGTAAAGAAGAGGCAAACTCTCATCAGGAAACTTTTCCATAAAGTTCTATAGTGGTCTCAGAAATTATCAAGGAATTTCCTCACCCAACCTTTATTAATTTCATTAACTATTGAATTTCACATCAAGAAACTTCCTATCTATCTTGACTTGAAGACCTTACGCAATCCATTACTTCCTCGGCCGCAATAAGTTTAATAATTACGTAACCAATAATCGATTAAAAAGTGTAAATTAAATTAGAGTTGTGAGTCACCAACAGGTAGTCAGTACACCTGAAATGTAAATCAAATTATTTATTTCACCTAAATCACGAAATATTTCGAAATTCATAATATGTCTAAAAATTGATCGTGAAAAAAAAGAATCATGTCGGAACATTAATACTGAACGAAAATAAATTCGTTTTATACTAATAGTTATGCCGAAATTTATACGAAAAGAAAAAAAGTTACACGGAATACTAAAAATAAAATGATGTGTGTGTTTGATAATTTTAAAGATATTCATTATTAAATCATTAGAAAAATAAATATATATAAGAAACACTCATGCACGTAGCCATTTTTTCTGGTTACTTATAATCGTTGGATGTGTATTGGAATTTGTTTTGTAATACACATTATAAAATAGAGATATTTCCGAAACTTAAATATGTTAAATGAACTAAAAGCGTTAAAATTCAAGACTCTCATTGGACATAAGTGTGCTAAATATGATTGAGAGCAGACTTGACTTTAGCACGGTTTGGAGGTATGAGGTCTGTAAAAATTTGTGCTGACTTCGTAAACGACCTAAGAACTGGGATTTACGGCACATTATTTCATTATAATGTTTTCATCCCAAGTGTTTTCATTCCCAAGTCTTATATCATTACAGTAGCATCAGTATATTTATTTTTTTATTTTAAATGAAATCAGAATCAAAGAAGCAAAGTAACACAAAAATCCGGCTTTAAGTACATGGATAGCAAATAAAACTTTAACACGTTTAGCAAGTTAGCAGAGAGCAATAATGCGCTTAAAATTCGCGCAAAGTGCTTAACACAATAATGCAAACAGAATTTAGCACAATTTGCAGAAATATATCTAATGTCATAATAGTAAAGTTAAAATCGATAAATTTCTTTACGTGTCACTTTTACATCACATTACAATGAAATAATATTACATTTATAATAACGAGACATCGTCTATTTAAATGAAAGAAATAAATGCTTTAATTAGGAACAACTCTAATGTGGTTCTTTATCTTTTTGATGGGATTCATTTTTTGTTAGTTTAATCAACCAAAATGATAGAGGAAAAAGTACTTAAGACCACATTAAACATTAGACAAAGCTATATAATAATGTTTTGTTTTAGTTTTATTTATAACAGATTGATTATATGTATATGCACACACATAAATAAATATATATAAAATTTACAACATATATATAATTTTTGCAATGTTTTAGCCTTTATTATTAAAATTATAACTTTCATATGTATTTAAAAGTGTTAAATTTATTTCCTTTTTCTTAGCTGTTCTTTTATTCTGTTCGGAATGTTGTTCTCTGGGATTTTTATATCTACAATATATTAATCAATATTACAAACAAGATCCATTTTTCAAAAACACATATCACTGATAAAATTATTAAATTAAGTTGTTTTACGATTCATACTTTATGCATTTTTTTTTTACAGTATGTTTTTAAACTAGGTTGAAATAATAATATGAATTACCTTATTTTTAATTTCATAAAAAGCTTTATGTGGATTGGTAATGATTGATTACAACACACACACACTCACACGCACGTAGGCACGCAGGCACGCCCGCACGCACGCACACACACTTACACATATATTAATATAAACTTTTATTTATCATTATATTCACAGTAAAATGTTAAAATAAGATGGCAGCATAAGAGTTCCAGCTATGAAGTGTTAATTGTATTACGAGAGCATAATTGTTTATGTATGCATATAAAAAATATATTTGGCAGGCTAAAGGGCGGATAATGAATAAATAAGCATAATACTTGTATGATATATGTTTATATTCCATTCATGTGGTATTCTACAGCTGTTGATATTTGATAAAAAAAGGAGCATCACTTATATAATTTAAGAAACGGTTGGGCGGTTATGTGGTAGCATTATGATTTTATAAGAGTGTCAAAAACGGTAAAGACCCAATTTCTGCGGAGTGTAATCACTGGAAATAGCAAAAAAGAAACGTGGAGGCCTAGAGATTTGTAACAGATATTTAGTTTTGAAAGGGGTTGGAGTACTTTTGTATAGTTGCCTTTTGTAGCGGTGTTGTACAGCTCTAAGGCTCTATTGTTGCTTCTCTAAAGGCTACGTGATCTGCTCATAATTTCGTTTTAGTCGAGGAAATGCGCTCGAGTGGGGTTACAGCATGGTCCGCGAGCTTGTATATAGCAGTATCTTGTGTATTAATTATTCATTGAGCTGGGAAAAATAATTCTTTATTCCCATGAATATATTAAATATTTAGACTAAAAACTTGCGCGAAAACCAACCACTTCCACCCTTCGCTAGAGCCTTTCAGAACATTTATTTATTATGAGTATTAGTCAACGTACAAGGACCACGTCACCATAACTAATAAGGAGATCATAACACAGAAAATGATTAGAAGGCAGTCCTTCCCTTTCCGCTTCGCCCTCATCTCCCATCCCATGTTATAAACACTAAACCTGGTTGCTTCAACCTTTTAACCTTCCTTCTCCAACCCGTAAACATGGTTTCAAGTGACCTAGTGTAATTTCCTTATACTAATATATTTATTTGAAAAATAATTTTTTTTTTTAATTTACTAATATTTTTTATAATGAGTCTTCTCTTAAGGAGCCCTCAATTACTTTAACGCTAAGAATTTCCTCATAATATTCTTTAGAATTTTAAAATTGGATGATATATGGAAAAACAAAGTAGTGAGATCTTTCACAGAAAAGTAGCACTAATAATAAGTACTATTAGTTTTATGACCATAACGTTTATAAGGAGCCGTTACAAGTTAACAGGTTGGGTCGTAAGATTATGACGATTTGCAGGTAAAATATGTACTTCAGAAACGGAGGGTCTGCCACCTGTTGGAAGATTTACCCTCCACTCCATCTCCTAGGCAGTCTAGTGTTACTGATCTCATGTTTAGAAATATTAATCCACGATGTTAATTGTTTGTAACAGATACAACAGGAAAGATTACAACTTTATAATAATATCGACATAGAAAATAATTGTAGTATGAAAGGAAACACTCATATCAGATATCAACATTTTTTATCTTATCGCGAAAAGAATATTGAGATTACATATTTAGATGTAGCACCTTCGAAAGACTTATAAAATTTTGTTTTAATAATAAAATTGTAGCACTATAATTAAGAATTACTTTTGTATTAAGCATATCCCTGTCTTTAATTAGCACTACGATCAAATATTTGCTTAACTTATTAATAATTATATTCAATTGAATCATAAAAATTATTCATACTATCAAGTAGACATCCAGTATACATTCCAAATTAATATCCATTTTTTTTTTTTAAACAATAGCTTATCACTCGTCATATAATCAGGTAAAACATTTTTTAAGGTTTAATTTATGTTTAAAAGTGTTAATATAATAGTATTGATGGTAAATTTACTTGTATTTATGTTGTTAAAACTGTAAAGGACATATTGCAGTACATTTTTCTTAAGAGGGAGGGTGACCTTAAAACTTAAAAAACTTAAGAAATATGAAAATAGAATACGGTTTATTAAAAAAAATAAAATAATAAATTACCAAAATAAAATTTTATTATTTTCTTATCACATTTACCCTTCGTCTTGCCCCACAGTATCTTTTAATAATACCCCACTTATTCCTGTTGAGCAGATCCGTTACTCAACACTAAATATGGACAAACGACTGACATGGAATCCTCATACAAGACTGAAAAGACAGGAAACTGCTCGTCAATTCCGACTATTACAACATTTACTAGACAAACGGTCCAAACTTCCAATCCATTACAAAAAGACTGATCTACATTACTATTATAAGGCCCATCTGGAATTGATTGATGGGGCTCCACTAAACCATCTAATTCCTCTCGAATCCAATCCTTACAGTCCAAAATCCTTCGTAAAATCCTTAATGCTCCTTACTTTGTCACAAATCAAATCATCCATCAGGACCTCAATGTACCTTATGTTGCCGATTTGGCCAGAACCAGATACCAACCCTTCCATGATAAACTTCCCAACCACTCAAACCAACTCGTTTCTAACCTGGCTTCTCCTTCACTACCTAATAATCCTCCTGGGCGTCTGAAAAGAAGATGGCCTCGAGATCTTCTCCTTTAGAAGTGTTTTTGGAGTTCTATCAATGGGTAGATTCTCCACATGTTTGTATCATGTCATATTTTATGATATGACAGCAAATTTGCTTGATGTGTATATATGTGTACAGTTGTAAATAACAATAAATAAATTATTAAAAAAAATATTTTGTTATAAAAACAAAATTATTTTAACAGATTCTTTGATGCATCAGGAACATAAGTGGAAAATAGATAAAATATAATAATGTAATACACTATATTACAATCTTAGGGATCGCATTTATAATTGTAATGCAGTTGAATATGAAGATAATGAATAAAATTTTTTTTTTAAATACTTACAATACGTCCCATAAATACCTTCGTAGAGACACACTTCTTAAATCATTAAAATAATGCGTATTACTCTAAAAATTAAGCTAGACTAAAATTAATTTCTTGTTTTTAATTTTATGAATACAACAGTATTTATGACTGTTCTAAAAACACTTTTTGTGCGGGCCACCTATCATACGCAACTATGTTGCGTAGTGAGGGAATATAGTTACTTAAAAGTGATGATCTTAAACGGGTACTAACATTATATATTTATTTATTTTTATTTTTTTACCTTTTAAACCAATTAGTGCGATATGACAATAAACAACATATGTATAGAATGTTGAAGACTCGATTAAAACCCCTCTTGAACCAAGTTTCCCTTCAAGTGATGATGACTTCATAAGCTCTTCCAGATCAAGAAAATATCTCTATCCATTGGATATTAAAAGGTTTGCAGAAGAAGATTTGCCGGAGATTAAATATTCGACTTAACTACAAAAAGAAACTCCATCAACTATAACTAAAGCCTACCAAGTTTTATTTAATTTTTTTTTAAATTATATAAAAAAGAGCAGGTATTGAAAACTAGTTTATTGACACTCCATTAAGCGTAAATTATCGTATTCTTAACAGTTTGCTTATTTATTAACTGTTTTAAAGGCTGTTAGGAAATAAAGTAAAAATAATTAGCATTGTGATAAGAACCATAGCTATGTATCAATAATTAAAAAAAAAGTAAATCTATAGAAAAAAAATATCGTGGAAGTTCCGAGTTTGACTAATGGGACTTGAAATACTCCCCAACAAATCATCAACGCTAAGATAGGTCCCGGGAAGTTTAAAACTTCATAAAATAAACGTCGGTGAAGAATAGAGGCAGCTGATACATTAATCTTTTCGGCCGCCCTGCCTCTGGCAAGTGGCTCTTACCAGTAAATCTATCGTTGTGAAACAATATATGGGATACAGCGTAACATGGAGTCTACAAAATGTTTTATCGTTGTGGAGTGATATCGTTTTATTGAGTCTCAATTAAGTATAAAATTAAAATATTTGCTTAAAAACGAAGTGTAACATATTTCATTTTTTTTCAGTTGGCCTGAATAATCCACAGGCCTTCTCCACGCCTGCCTCTACTTCCCAGTTTGCGAATTAGCTCTTTCGCATCATTGTCGATTCTGTCTATACATCTGGCTTTTGGCCTTCCACGAGTTCTCTTGCCAGCTGTACTGGTATTCATTGTTGTGTAGAGGTGTCCTGATGGATTCCTTCGAGCCACATGCCCCGCCTATCTTAACCTCCTTGCCTTCAAGTTATGAAATATTTTCTGACCAGTCTCTACAATCAGTTAACAGTTAGTTCATGCCCTGCATGTGTTAAGGCTCTGACCCCAGATCGCTCCTGTAATTGTACGAAAGACTTTTCGCTCAAATCTCTCGATTTCATTATTGTTATTTTTTTAGTATCTTAAGATCTTTTTTAGGAAATAAAAATTCGGGTTGTTTTAGAAATGTATTTGATCTTAAGTTTTAGCTAATAAAAATTGATCATTAAAAAAAATTGAAGGTTCTTAATAATTACTTTGGAAAATATGGTTAGGTTATAGAATTATTACATTCAGGGTTATGATTTGTTGGAGAAATCAGCCCAAATTATTTTTTATTTCTGAACTATTATAAAAAAAAGAGTTTAAATTATTCAAACTGTCGGAGATAATTATTAAAAAAAATAAATAAAAATAAAGGAGTCCTAAGATGAAAAACTCCTCAGCAAAGTGATTTGGTAAAATCTCAGGGTTCACGTTAAGTATAAAAACATATTCAGCATGAAATAAAACAAGCACAATTACAGAAATTCAATTGTTCTGCAAATTCTCTTTGAAACAAGTAAAACAAGAGCTAATTTATCAAGATGAAAATCGACCGTAGGAGTAATTAGTCATAATTATTACCTTAATTGGTGTATAGATCATCGCAACACAAAACCGGTGGGCGGGTTATGTAGTAATTTCCATGAGCTCTTTCAAGCAGTGAAATATTGGTTCATATTTTACAACGCTTATTATTTTAACTGTTAAACCTAATCATTGGCAACACGAATTGCGAAGCAGAGATAAATTTTAATAAAAAGTTTCAATAACATCGTTATTTCTTTTACGTTCATTTTTGATACTTAGGAATTAATGTGTGTATAAATATATGTGAATATTTATGTAAAGAAAATTTACAACAATAATTAAAAAAAATAAATATACGATTAAAAGAATTAATATATTGAAAGCATAAACAAGGAAAGTGTATAAATCATAGAGTTAATTTAATTTCCATTAGAAATGATTGGAAAAATATTATATTTTTCTCAGTAATTTCATTTTCCCTAAAATGGCTTTTTCCGGAAAGTCCAATATCAGGAATTAATTTAACTCTACTTCAGACATTTAAATATTAGTTTTTATTATATTATACTGTAACATTTGCAAACAAAGTAAGAGAAACACTTAAGTAAAAACAGTAATGTTCACAGGTATAAAAGTGTTAAGTATATAATAAAATTGATTTGATACTGACGATATTGTACAAGATTAATTATTATTTAGAGGTATTGATTGCAATAAAAATAAACCTATATATATATTTTAATGTTTATTATTTTAGGGAAAAACCAATTCATCATGTTTTGGTACTTTGTTGTTAATATGCGACTAACTATAGTAAAACATCTTTGTAACGGATACCCATGGGGAAGGTGATTTTATCCGTTATACAGAGGTGTCCATTAACTACTAGTTAGTAATAAAGAACTCAAAATCAAATTTAGCTCTAATATCTGTTAAGTTTGGAAAAAATTACATAATTTAAAAAAAATCAAAGCAATGATCTGGGCACATTTGGTCTCAACCACCGTTTTGTTTTGTTAGTTTTTAGGTCAGGTACAAGTGGTAAGACTCATATTTGAAAATCTGAATACAGTATATAGAATTTTGAATATTATTCTGGGTTAACTGTGACTATACAGGCAAATTAATAAGAAATTGGTGTCATAGTCTCCGAAAAAAAGTCATAGACAGCCCATGAACGGTATTTTTTTAAATTACATTATATAATAAGATAATACGCCGTTTGAAACGTAAAACCTCAAATTCTAGAGGTGAAAACTTTTAGAGAACCAAAAGAAGTGGATTATTTGTTGCCCTTCACAGATGTAAATTTTTTTTTTTACTTATTTATTTAATGTAATTTACAACTGTACAAAATAATACAATAGGTAAATATGTAGTATTTTTCATATACACTTGAAAATCTTGAGAAGGAACCACCCATTGGTGGTGGTTCAAACATCAATTTAAATTATAAGGTCCCGTGGCCATCTTCTTTTCAGACGCCTCGGAGGATTATCAAGGATTGTTAAGGATGAAAGATTAAGAATTAATGAGTTAGGATGGTTAAGGAGTTTGGAATGAAAAGACGCATATCTGTTTTGGGTCAAATCTGCACCGAATGGGATGTTAAGGTCTTTGTGAATGAGATGTAAAATTAATTTGTAATTTGTGAAGGCTTCGCAGGGCCCTTAAGATCCCTTTTTTCTTACTTCCTTTATTGTAATATATATATTAATATATACCTAAGTTTATAAAAACATAACTGGTGCCCTTCCGTTGCCATATGGCATTATAAGGGTTGGGCTTGGTCCGCTGATTGCAGGGGTTACAATATTAGCCCAGGAGCCGCTGGCCGGGGGGTACAAAGAACGGGGAGGGCCGCTCCATTGGGAGACAAAAGATAGGATGGGTTAAGATTACTACAGGCTGCAGAACTCGAAGCCCTCGGCGAGGACGTTGACCAATCGGACAGTGCTTTGCCATCTCCCCTTAAGATCCCGTATTAGTGACGGTAATGTTATCTCTGAAATATTTATTTAAAACGAGTAAAGGAGACTTAAGTTAAAAACCATTTGTATCGATGAATCACATTATCCGTTATATCGAAAATATTTATAAATGTCTCTCAGTACCGTTAAAACCTGTCTATTCTGAACCACGAGTAATTATAGTGTAATCATAAGTGAACATTCATATTTTAAGATTTTTAGTGGAATGTCCTGAAGATGAATAAAATTGGTATCTCCATCCATAATGGAGAGGATCTGTAAAAGAGAGATTCAAATGTATTAAATTTGTATCTGGTAGGCCGTGACCTTAATACAATTGTATGTTGAGGAGGTACTCCGTTACATAGGGGTGTCCGTATCAACGTTTTGGACATATTATTGTATCTCTTACTCACTTATTATTTTGTCAAATTTATAAAAGTAATAGTTATTGTACAGAATTTTTTAGGAGTGTCCAGTCCTTTAGAATTTATATAGAATATTAAAATAAACCTAAACTGTATAAAATTAAATTTTCCAGGTTTTTTTAATTAAAAACAAAAATGTTATAAAAATTATTTTTTACCCGGACCGCTCCGCCAAATATCATTTTTAAACATTGCGACCAGCGAACATGTTGCCAGACGGTTTGTGCCAGATGGGGACGACAAAATTAAATTACATTAGTTCCTTTCATTCCTTCTTTCTATACCAATTACTGAAGCCGAAGGGAGGAATCGGGTTAAAGGAAAAAAAAGGAGCAAGAAAAGAACTCTATTGATCTTCCCCAAGGACTTTTTTTTGAGATATTAAAAAATTCCTTTTCCATGTCCGCTGGCAGCGTACCTAAAATCTAGTTGCATGAGTTCCGATGAAATGGGAAGCCATTCACCCACCGTTCTATTGAAAATTGCATTTTATCCTTCATGGTAATTTGATAAGCGTAGGCAACTAAACCGATGGGATTCATAAAATAAATTCATCTTAAAAATATCACTTTTTACAAGTGGATAGTAGAAAAAAAAGTTTATTTTGAAAATTTGTATTCAAAACTGTTATTTCTTTAAAGAAAAAATAAAGTGAAACGTAGTAGAAGATTCCAAACTTAAAATATTGTTTTGTAATTGGAGTTCTAACAATGTATGTATAATATATGTATAACTTACATCACATTTACTTATTATATACATTTTTAATAAAGATGTAAATATGAATAAGATAAATAGAAAAAATAAATAAAAAACATCATTAAAAATTTAATCAATTCAGGTTTCTTTTTATGTTGTCTACAGGTTTATTTAGGGTTATAAATAAAAGTTCTCCACAAAATAATATATCAGCATAAATGTAATAGATAATGAGTATTAGAAGGATATATTTAATATATTTAACTATTAATGTACAGATGTTACATTAATTAGATCAATATAATTAGTTTAATTATATGGCTTTTTATAATTTATTTTCGTTGTATATTTTTAATTTTTTAGTATAAGCTGTTTGATTATTAATCATTTGGGCAATATCAAAGTCACCTCAATAACATATAATAACTTACATCAGTTTACGTTGTCCTTATTGTAATTTTTATTTAAATTTAGCAATTGATTTGGAATGTACTGTTCTAGTACATTGCGTGTGATCTTTCATTTTTCAATCCTAATGAAACATTAGTGACGAGCCTTTGATTATTTACTAATTAACTGGTAATTGAGAGATATCTTTTTGAAATCTTTCAATAATACCCAAATAATAATTATTGTCTTTTTTTTTTTTTTTCTTTTTTTTTTTAGATTTTGCTCTGTTTTAGTTAGAGAAAATGTAAATCAAAATCACCGAATTCGAATAGCCATTCAGCTACTTATAGTCAGTCATCAATCTTAACTAGAGTAACTGTATCAGTATTGTAATGGATTAAAAAATTCAGTTTTTGTAATCTAATTTAATTCATCTACTTTAGGCCCACCTGAGACACCGAAAATTTTTTTTGTAAAATTTAGGTCTCTCGTTGTTATCTACAGTTCTTGAAAAACTTTTACTCCCATTAGCTGATAGCCCCGTTTAAAAAAGTTCTTATAGGTTAGTTCAGTCAAGAAGAACGTAGTAATGGGTCCTGAGAAGTCTACTGGGAAGCAAACATGGAAATTAAAAAAAAAATTGTATAACTTTTGAACTAGGTCAAGTTAAGCAAACTTTTGTGCACTTTTCTGTGATTTTTAATAATGTTTCATTTCTTTATTATTAGAAGTACTTAAGGTTTTTTTTTAAACAAACGTTGATATATATATATATATCATTCTGTAAAGTAAGGAATATTATGATGATTAAGAAGATTTCTTGTATGGTTATTTCCATACAAAAACATATGCGGTTTATTTCAAAATTTAAATTCTCCCTGACCTTTAGGTGTAAAAAATCAACTTAATCAAGAAAATAAAATTTAACTGGGCATATCAATAATCTTTTTAATTGTACCTTTCATAAGTGAATAGAATGGCTTTTGATAGGATACTCCTTGTTCATATGTTTCAATTTTTGTTGTTCTGTTTAATGCAGTGTTAAAAATTATCAGTTGGTCTGATTTTGCTGATGAGTCATGTGTTTAAACAGTTGATGTGAGATGCGCAATCTATGGTAGCCATTAATAAAATCTTAATTGTGATTGAATTTTTGCTAGATATTTATTAATTTATTTTTTATTATAATTTGTTGTTTAAGATTCAGTACAATCTGAATGAGGCTTATATCTTGACTCAAAATCTGCGGTGCATCCGTTCTACTCCAGATATTATTAGGGTTGTAAAGAAGCTCATAAAACCATTTCATTTATAAGATAAAAACAATTTAATAATATTTATCAGATCGTACCATCATCTCTCATATTATAAATTATACCTATAATGTTAAAGTTTATATTGTTGATTCTATTTAAGAACATCTTGTTGAGATACAAGAAGAAACTGAACGAAACCAAAACAGTTAATCATTAATTGAAACTAAATTTTTCAATTTAACAGCTACAAGTTTTATTTTAATGATGTATTTCTTAGAATAATAATAATAACTTACCAATAATATAAAAAAATAATTCATCGGTTAAGCCATTTACCTGAAACATATATAAAAGTAATTAAAAATCGCTGAAATGTAAGGAGAAACTACACTAAAATATATAATATATCATAAGACTAATAATAAAATACATATAATTGAAAATATTTGGTCCATACGTATGTATAATGTATATATTTAAATTTAAAAATCGTTCCTTTCTCATTGATAGATTATTCCAAGTAAACCACAATGGTTCCTATTCATCTCTCTATTCTCAGTCCGCTGGTGTTCCTTAAGGTAGTATCCTTGGTCCCATCCTCTACACCGTCTATACAGCTGACATTACAACCAATCCTAACACTATCCTCACCACGTATGCCGATGACGCATGTGTGCTCGCTGTTAATAATAACCCATTAATTGTATCACAAAATCTCCAATCCTATATCACAGCCCTCGAAGAATGGTGTCGTAATTGGAGGATTAAGATAAATTCAAACAAATCCCATCAAATCACATTTACCCTTCGTCGTAAACCTACTGACTGCCCCAGAGTTTCATTTAATGATGTTACTCTTACACCTATCGAACAGATCCGCTACCTTGGACTACATTTGGACAAACGATTAACCTGGAATCCTCACACAAGACTGAAAAGACAGGAAACTGCACGTCGATTTCGACTATTACAGCACTTACTAGACAAACGATCTAAACTTCCAACACATTTCAAAAGATTTGAGCTTTGGGACTCCACTATACCTTCGAATTCCTCTCGTATTCAATCCTTACAACCCTTAAAATCTTCAGTAAAATCTTCAATTCTCGTTACTTTGTCACAAATAAAATCATACATAAAGACCTTAATGTTCCCTATGTAACCGATCAAGCCCGAACCAGATATTACTCCTTCCATAATAAACTCTCTAACCGCTCAAACTCCCTAGTTTCTAACCTTGCAGCCTCTTGCATTCCTGACAATCCTCCGAGGCGCCTGAAAAGAAGATGGTCACGAGAGCAGCTAATGTAAAATGGCATTAGAGTGCAATGGGTAGTTTCTCTACACGCCTGTAACACTCCAATTTAACTTAGATCAGATTTACTAAATGTATTATAATGCAAAGTTGTAAATAGCAATAAATAAATATTAAAAATTTTTTTTTTAATTTCTTAGTCATAATTTTTTAAAAAGTAAAAATGTATACTAATCCAATACTTCAGGATAAACAATTAAAATTGGGTTTCTGTTTATTATTTTAATTAATGTTCATTAATTTATTTAAATATTTACTTTCAGACATGCTTGTATTAAAAATGTTCTTTCAAAGAAACATGCGACTTAATAACATGGTCTCATTGAAAGAGATAGAGCTTTAGAAATAATATAAGTTCCAACCCATAACTTAAAGAATATTACAAAGGGAACATCCTTCTTCTTTTTTCTCTTAATAAATTTTATTCTTTAATGTTTCTTAAAGAATATATTTTAAAAGACTGAATCAAGCCATGCTTTTAGTAATAAATAAATATTTAATCAAAGAATATATGATGAAATTATAAGATTCAAAATATAATTATATTTATTTTCCATCATTTATAATTTTTTTTTCTTTGAATTTGAAATAATACACAATCTAACTTTTAAATAAATTAACTTTATATACGATTATAAGATTTTTTTAACAATATTTTTTATAATACTCATTACTAAACAATGAATAAAAGAAAATATAGTAATTGTAAATTATATATGTATATATAAATTTCAATTCATACATTTTTTTCTTATTTGATTTATTTATGAAAATATTTAAGTTGAGTGGTAAACTCTCTCTTTTTAAATTTATTTTCTCAAAAAAATAAAATAATATAAAATAAAAGATAACATATAATCCAGCTTTCTTTCATATAGAATATAAATTCAGGTGGAATATAAATGGAAATGACCAATGAAGGTTTTGTATGTATTTAATACTAAGTACAAACAAAGTTTGTATTTTATTTATGTTCATATATATATATATATATATATATAGCTATAGTAATTGGCAGTCTAATATGAGTACCCACATTAACTAGATTGCCAATTACTAAACAAACACTAAGCGTGGCCACACTGAACAACTGCCAATATGAACATGAACTGTCCAAACAGACTTAACTGAAAATATGAACTAAAGACCTCAAAACAAGAAAAATATTTCCTCTGAAGGTATGTCCACAAACACTTTGTTTAGGAAATATTAACACCTAAAGATTTTCCTTGTTATGAATTATTTATGTTATATAAAATAAATAAAATATATTTATGTCTTCTAACTACTTTATTAATTAAACGTAAACATTATAATTCATATTAAATGTTCTTCAAAGTGATTTCCTTGAGCATTAAGACAGACTCGGTATCTGTAGACTGGATATGTGTTATTGTTTGGTAATCTTCAATTCGAAATCGCACCATATTCACGACGGGCAGCATTAGCATTGCCATTGCAAAAACCGTACACAAACACCATATCGGCATATTCACCTTTAGTGTAAATTAAGGACAAAATAATGAGTACTCAGCCACTTAAGCCACGCAAGCCACTTACCATCGGATAAATGTTATTGACAGTTCCCAATGCTAATTTCAAATAGTATTAATCCTTATGTTGCCAATAGTCTTTATACAATTAGGAATAAAAGGCCATATTAGTATTCCATCTCCAAACAAAGCGTTTGCAGGCATACCATCATTTTGAACAACATTTAATATGAATCTTAATGTTTACATTTAATTAATAAAGAATTAAAACAAATAAATAGGTTTTATTTATTTCATAAAACGTAAATAATTCACAATGAAAATATTTTGGGGTGAATATATCCTAAACAAAGCGTTTGCGGACACCTTCAGAGGAAATGTTTTTTTTGTTCTGAGGTCCTTAGTTCATATTTTCAGTTTGGCCACTTAACCATGAAACAACACCCTGTATATGTATATTTCAGAATAAAACAAAAACACAAGAAAAAATTAGAATGAAAGAAAAATACATACAATTATAGTATTAAAATGATACTTTATCTTGTTAAAGCAATTTATTTAGAAAAGAAGGTCACGCCTTTTAATTGTTGTTCTCTTTTCTGTTTTGGATCTTATTCAGTTTCCTCTGAGTGTTCCCTAACTCTCTCCCAATTAAAGAAAATTTTTCAAATTCTAATTAATTAAACTCTTGGCGAGGGGCCATAATTATTCGCTTGCTTACTTCTAATTTATTACCATTCCACTCTTATTTATAAAGCTATGTCCTGGCCAAGTTATTTTTATCATATTATTCGAAATAAATTAGCTGTCAGGGGGTGTTTGTCCCACGGGTGAGGACTATAGAGGAGATCTGAGGAGAGGATTTGATTTAGCAGCTGTGTGTGGTTGATTTGGTGCGCCCATTGTCAGGGCCACACAATGCCAGTCAGCCGCAGTCGTCTTCATCCTGGTCACTGCCCATTCGATCGTCCAACGGCTAATACTATTATAATAATATGTATACAAATAAGTATAT
>NW_027106809.1:47541-58918 GCF_000696795.3 Halyomorpha halys
TATATATAAAACTTCAAGCCCCAATTGAAAGTACGTTTTAGCTGTTTAGAAGTTTCACCAATATCTTTAGAAATGAAGTTTTCTGGTATCAGATAAAGCACAATCTATAACTGATTTTTAGTACATGATGGTTAGGAACCATTTTATTTTCCCTAGATATAAAAGGAAGATAAAAAATTAAAAAAAAAAAAAAGTTTAATAAAATTTCTGAGGTAAACCGGTTTAGGTTTATTTCCTCAATTTACAATACGGAAAAACATCAATTTATTTAATAAACACTAAAATATATTACTGCCAAAAAAAATATTTATTTCAAATCCTCCCCCCCCAAAAAAAAACGGAAAAAAATACGTTAAACCATAAGAGAACAAACAACGGATTACCAAGTACAGTCAGTTAGTACAAAGTTCTGTAATGATTTCCAAAATATAAAATAAATCACTACCAATTAATGTTATAGTTTTGTTTAGAATAAATATATGGAGGACATAACATAACTTATTTCAGAAAATTAAAATTTAATATTTTGTTAGGGCATCTAAATTTAGAATTTAACTTCATCTTATTTTTTTTTCTGCTTTTTATAACTTGGATTAGTCACTTAGAATGTTACAATAGGCAGGAAAATTGCTCCATGCCATTAATCTAGAATGTGATATATTATTGATGATACACGGCCGATATGAAACGTTGACTAATTTATAAAGCACTTCAAGTTGACGTCATTGTTACTCATAAGAGAAGTATTGTAAAAATACAATGATAATTATATCATTCTGTAGCAGAGTACTTGAATCCGACACTAACATTTCAAATTAAACTTAATAAGACATTTACTATAATAAGACTTCAGGAACGAGTTAATTTAATTGATCCAAAATTCTCGATAAAGGTCTGAGTCAACTGATACTTCGATGTCAGCTGACTGAGAGGATCAGCATATCGAATGTATATAAAGAGATGTAATGAACCCAATAAAGCCAGTATGTTACAGCAGCGTGTCAAATCTTATTCCTTCATCTCTTTTTTGACATTATGCTTACACCGATGTGTAAGTTTTAAATTTATAAATAATCTCTATCACTACGACCCAAAAGTTACAAAAGTTAGGGTCAGGGGTTTAGTAAGGAAGACCAAAGGTCGTTCACGAAGGTAATTTGGTCAGAATCACGCTTTACCGAAAAAATTTTTCCTAATTAAGAGTACTCAGTGTAGCTGGGTCCAACGCTTATTAAATATAATTAGGTATTTATATTATTATAAATCTAATTATTACTAATGTATTATTTATAATTATGTATTACCTATTAACTGCATGATTATCATTATCATATAAGCAAGCAGTAAGGGTCTAAGTACTTATAAATATATAAAGTATAATATAATTCATATATTATATAAATTTCCCCCAAACATAATTATAAGTAGATAATTATTTAAACATTATTATTTAATTTTATTTGAAAACGTTTTTCTCAATCATTTCAGAGAATTATTAAGAAACGCTGACCAAAGGAGTGTTTATCAAAATAAGCATGGATAAGATTTATAAATAGCCTGGAGGTTTTGGTTAGGAAAAATAAAACTTACAAGATGATAAAATGAGGATTTTAAAAATTAATGTGCCAATTATACTGGAAAGGATGAAGATATCTGTCAAGAGAGTATTTGAATTATATATATGGATAATAATGGACTCATGAAGCAGCCTTAGGTCAGGGATTATTCCCAACGGCTGTATCTTCAGGCTATCGCTCTCTGGCTCACACAAATGACTAAAGACAGGCATATTCGTGTTATAAGTGTGATGAAGATTATAAAAAAACACTATATATAATGAGAATTTAAACTTTAACAAACTTAAAGATTTACAAATTACATTAGTAATAGTAAACAATAACATTATAAAAATAAACTACTATGGCTTAGTAGAGAGTTTTAAAAAAGTCTGCCTATTTTTTTTTTAATGTGATGTTTAATCATCCGTGATTATATTGATGAGAGATAGTTGACCGTAATTGATCCGTGGGTGAATTATATGAGGAGAAGATGGTTGGAGGGTGCGGTCAAAATATAACACAAATAAGTTTTAATAACTTATTTAATCGTGCCAAAATTGCTAGCCTTCATCAGGGGTGTTAGCATGAAATCTGACAGCAAAGTGACAGCCACCTGGCCGAAATTGGAAATTCTGGCTAAACGTAGGCACGATTAAATAAGTTATTTCAACTTATTTGTGTTATATTTTTACCACACCCCCCCCCAACCATCTTCTCCTCATCCATGATTAATTTTTGTGGGTGATCTAATAAAATAAGCAAAAATTATTCCTATACAATAATGGCTAATTAATTTAGGAACAATAATTAAACATTTTTAATTATGGCCATACAATAAACTTTATCGTTTAATCACATTCATAATGACATAGTGGAAAGACCAATATCCATGCAAATTTAAGTTTGGATCAGACAAGGTCTACGTCACAGGAGGTCGACATTGGTTATTAGTCGTGTTTAAACTTGTAATACAAACGGAACGTGATCAAGCAGATCATACATGAAATGTTTGCTAGGGGGAGGTCTGTCAGAGTAGCGATGGATTAATGGTATTCTGTAATAGATGAGTTCGAATCGGCAACAGATTCGCTCAGAATACGATATAAGTGGTTATTGGACAGTTCTAATAAATGTATGACCTAGGATAAGGTTTAAAAAATCGTTGTATATGTCAAGTATAATTTTTTGAAATGAAGATAGGGAAAAACACTCGGTTATCTGAGATGAAATTTAATGACGTAATATTTGCTAATAATTAAGAAAAGAAATGATTGTTTGAATAAATTCTAAAAATTTAGGTAACAATTTATTTATTTGTTATCCTTTACAACACGTTCTATAAATCAATTATTTTTTTTATACTGACTTCTATTGAGAATATTTTCATTTTCTTCGTAAATTGACGAATACATAGATGTGAATCCGAAATTGTATTTCCTATTTTAACATAGGGAGAGAAATAAATGCAAAAGGAACATTCTAAATAAAATTATACAAGCATACTATTACTACTATAATTGCGAGACCATATTGACGGTAAAAAATTTTAACCTTACTGTAATACAGGAGTGTATTAATAGTGTTTTATATGAACAATAATTAAAAATTAATATCTTGAAAACAATTATTCAATAAAAATTTAGAATATATGTATCAAATTAAACACGCTCTTTAGTATATGTAATGTTTGAGTAAAGAATGAGAAATAATAATTAAAATCGGACAATGAAAAACATTTTTTTTGTTTATATTATAAATTTGTTAAAATTTTAATATTGTAAATTAAAGATCGTAATCTGCCACAGATTCGGGCAATTAGTAAGGTAATCACATTCATACCAAAATCAAAATGTAAATATTTATGTAAAAAAAAATCAATAAATAAATAAAGAACCAAAATTTATATATATATATAAGTAAATAAAACAAAATAAACAATTAGTAAAAGTAAAACAAACTAAAATAAGTAAATGTAAAAATATTTTAAGTAAGAAAATAATAATAAAATAAACGAATTTTATAAATGAATGAGGGACTATTACCAGCAAACAGCCTGAGTTGAGAAGAATTTTGGAACTAACAAGCAGTGAGCCTCCCGTAATTTGAAGAAACATTTTTTTTTATATGAATATAAAATTAATATGTGTATTTGATTCAATAAGGTATTAATATATGTATTTGACACGTGCCAACATTGGTGCCCAGGCATCCAAGAAGCCAGAGAAAAAGCTTTATAGGGGAAAAACACATTTTACGCAAAATACCTAGTTCCAATGAATTCAGAAAAATTTTCCAACACCTATACGCACTTAATTCAGGTGATATAATATAAAAAATACACTAACAAAATATTGAAGTATTAAGCTTATTAACAAATAATAATACTAAAAACGTTAATAATTTTCATGAATATTTACTCGTGGTAATTTTTCGTTTACAAAATTTAAAAACAAAATGTTATAAAGACTAATTTAATGAAAAGTAAACAAAAATTAAAATTCATACTTCTAACCATTATCTGTAGTAATATCACTGCTTATTCAGGCCTATCACTGCGCCCGAACAAAGTTAAATTGGAAGAATAAATTCATTATTTTAAACAACAGGCATCCAAATAACTTTTGTGGAGGGGAGAAAGTTTTCAAAAGCTGATTTAAAGTTAAATTTAATAAATACCATTATCCGTGGCTAATAACTTCAGCCTCTAAATCCATTCTATCTCTTAGCTTATTAAGTGGAATAAAAGATATGATCAAATTATTAATCTAACGCATACTCCTATTAATTAACATGTTTGCTTTAACTTACCAATGTATGGAATATAAAGTAAGAAGAAGTATTGCTATGGTTCAAAATTTCGAATTCAAGTTATCAACTTAAGTTCACGTTTCGTTTCCAAGGGAAATACACGTTTTGAAGTATTTGAGTCCAAATAACCATGTCTCACAAAATGGTTTGCGTATGTGTATGTGTTTGAACTGACTAACTTGAAAATGGAGAGTTTTACTAAACTAAAATTACATATTTAAAGCTGCTGTGTGCAGCCTGTGATGTAGCATTTCATTTTCATTAAATCAAATAGCTGGAAAGGCCACTTTATAGGATGGAGTTTACACATATTTCAATTGTATTAAAAATGGCTCTAATGATTTTATTTAATCTCCATAGACCATCATAAAACTAGATGGTCTGTTACACCTGTTAAGTCCCATTCTGGCGGAAATAGTTCAAAAGGGCTTAAATGCCAATTTTACCGAAAAAATACCTTTAATTTTGTTTATTTAAAATAAATATATTTTTTTTCAATGGCGTATGTACTTAAGAAATACATGGCGTATTTCCTGACGTAGTTTTCATAGGGTGGGTCCGTCACTCTCACGCCTATTTATAAATAAAGAATACATAAATACATTTTTATGAATAAATAAATGAGAAAAAATTTTGAATTACAGTTCGAATTGGAAAAAGACAAGAGAGCTATTGCCTTTTTGTCTGTACGGCTTCGGTATCATTCATTAAAATGTTGTACTAAGGCAGGAATAAAGCTGATATTCATTATTCCGACTCCAAGAAACACTTAAATACGAATTTTTGTAGCAAAAGAAATATAATAGTTTTTCAATGACTATTATCCCATATGACTATCATCCCAAAAAACTCCTTCCTTATATTTAGGGATTAAAACTTGAATTTTCAAGCACGATTAATTTTTATTATTTAAAAAAAAAATTATCTCTGATTGTTGGTAGTAACATATAATAGCTACATATATAATATGAGGAAATTTGATGATTATGAAGTGCTGTGTTTCCATGGTTAATAAGTCAATAGTCAAATCAGTCACTTATAAATATATAAAAAATATTTTCATCTTAAATAATGAAGAAGTACCTATTTTATTTCAGATGATTATATTTCAGATTAATTTCATGTCAAAGTAGAGCAGTAAGTAAAAGAAGCCAGCAGATAAAAGAATTTTTTTTTTAGAAACTGTAGAATAAAATTTTGATTGACTGTTTAAGGACCAATAAAATCCTCATTATTACCTCGTGATTACGTACTAGAACTATCAATTAAATAAATAAAAACAATTTAAAATAAAAAAAGATGGCTTGGGTAGTTGGATGTGAATGTCAGATGTATATATACCGTATAAAAAAGTTGTTTATCTTAGATAGTTCATGAACAGGATATACATAAAAAAAGTTTGTCAATAATTTGAGGAGAAATAGGCATAGGCAGGTAGTTATGTAATTCCATTTTTCTATTCTTTGATTTTATTTTTTCTTTAATAATTATTACATTATAGAATACTCTTTTTGAAATGTTCATAGAAAAAAGTTTTATAAACAAACTTATAATGCGTTAATAAACTCAAAAATAAATCATTTATCTCTTGTCATACTGCAAAAAAGCAATGAGAAAAAAAGTAGAGGGTAATTTAAAATTATTGGCAAAATTGTGTGTTCAAAACAGTAAGAAACTCATTTTACTATTCGCAGTTGTGAGTCAAATGGGGATTAGAGTTTATAAAAACATATACATATACTGTATGACTCACAGTGATTTCCACAAAGATGCACATTATCCTTATGTGTCACTTCTTGGAGAAACGACAAAAAAAAAAAGAAGAAAAAAAAAGGTCTTTGGACTGGGAAGGAACAACGCCCCCATCAAGGACATCGAGTTCTTCAGCACTGGTAGAAATCTTTATAATGTTTCAAAAAAGAACCTTTTTGGGAAGGTGCTCGGCGAGGGGATTACACCAACAAGCGTTGCTAACGAAAAAAACACATAAATAAGAGGTTTACTGGCCACGAGCCAGCCTGCGCAACCCCAGCTCCACATTAATAATCTTATGAGGTTTATTTTTTTAAAATAAAATAAAGTGTGTTTACTTCTTGAACTGCGTTTTTGTTTTTAATTTGTCGTGTTGTTTACATATTTAAAATTTTATCAACTATTGCAAAAACATAAAGGGTTCCACGACCAACTCGTATATTTTCAATAATATTTTAATTTATCACTGTAGAATAACATAATAAAATGCAAAAAGCATTGCCAGTTTAAATTTAAATTTTCTTTGTCTGTAAGGGTTCCAACATTTCGTCTACTTTTGTTCGGTAATGCATGATCCCTAGTACCGGAGATTCTTCTATACCTCCAATAGAAGTGAGTTCAGGAGTGAAAAGACCTAATCTTCGGAGTGAAATTCTGAACGTCTCATCCAAACGTGTTGTTACAATGTATACGGTCAATGAGTAAATCATGAAGGTCCGACCTCCAACTTTTCCCGAAAAGGTTTCGGCATCTTGTCACCTGTGTTTGCCTTTGCCAGATTGCCATTATCTGTCAATTACAGGAAGAGTGAAATACGGAGTCGCCTTCTCCTTGATTATTCCATTTAAGTTCTTTTTTGAACCACAATATGTAGGAATTAGGGCTGCCCGTAGCTCAGTGGTTAGGCACAGTCTTACCAATTTGAGATCTATTGGCAGTGCCGGTTCGAATCCGGTCTGGGGTGTTGACTTTTTTTCATTGAGTGGCGGTCCGACTAAATGAAAAACTTGACCCCAACCATGGTTAGGCAGTATAGGACTCCAATGGGAGTCTTGCCTGATAAAAAAAAAAAAAAAAATATGTAGGAAACTTTTCACCAATTTGTGATTGATTTTCTGGTCACCTACGACTAATTAGACTAATTAATATTATTTTCTGAATTATAATGTACGTATCTAGTGCTCATTACCTAACTATCTTGTTATACCTGTTCAATTTACTAGACACATCCTTCGTGCAGGTCGTGCATCTTCAACTATTGAATGTCTTGCTATCTTAAACAGCCCTGGTCCTTCATTCTCCAGGGAGATGTGGGAATTAGACGTCACATGAATAAGGTTTGTTTCAGTTGGAATACGTTGGTCGGTGTGGAAGACCTTGTTTGAAAAGTTCGTTTTAAGTCTTGAATACGAGTTTTAAGGTTCTATTTTCAGAATGTGTGTCTTCTTAGCTGGTCCACAAATTTGGCAAGTAAATAATTATGTACGTTAATTTTCTGTCTGACATGTAATTTAAAACGTCTATGAAGAATACGATATAACAGTCTCAGTCGGAAATTTAACATTTTACTTATTAAATAAATCAAAAATTAGTATCCAATTCTGTCTCAACACTTTATTTTTCACTAGTCCAACGTTTCGGCCATTCTAGCCATCTTCAAGGACATCTTAAATATAACAACTATATGGTGGTGTATTTAATTGTTGATAATCTTATAGAGGAAAATTAAATGTTAATGATTATAAATTTTAAATAAATAGGCTTGTAACTTATAATAAAGAAAATGACCTGGGCAGAATAACCTGCAAAAGAAACTTTAAATTAATGTGAGGAAGATATTGTATTGAAGATGTCCTTGAAGATCGCTAGAATGGCCGAAACGTTGTACTAGTGAAAAATAAAGTGTTGAGACAGAATTGGATACTAATTTTTGATTTATTTAATAAATAATTACCTTGTCTCAAAAAAATTTTGAAATAATATAATTAACATTTTACGTTTTGTATTACAGAAGAGAAGCAGCCATGAAGTAATGATTATAGAACTACGATGTACGCATAATAAAATCTTACACATCTTTATAAGATTTTTTTTAAAAAGTTTTTTTTTTAAATACAATTTTATATTAGTATGTGGTTGCTAGTGTATTGCTAGCATTGTGCGCTCCCTAAATATGATCTAGAGGGTCGATCAGGTAAACCCAGCCTTTCCTATAAGAATTTCTTATTTTTTTTTCGATTATTATTGTTAGTTTTCCCTTAAGTAATCATTTAGTTTTATTTACTTCATTTTATTGTAACAATAATCTCTACTATCAGACCTGGGAGATTGGGCACTGAGAAGATGATCGGAAATACATAAGGAAGAGAGAGGGGTATAAAGAGAAGCAGTTAGCTAATTCAGCAGAAGGTAGCCGGGGTGATTGGAGTGGAAGCGGAGCTGAGGAAGGCCTAACAAGGTGGCGGCTGTCAAAGTGGATCTTGTATCTTCTTCTTTAGTACCGTCTGCGGCGACAGCTTCCTTTAACAAGGGAAACAGTGTCTTCAGTCCTCTCTGTATATTTTGTATACCCAGCACTCTGTATTAGGCATATTACAACTCTTTCACAATCTTATGTGAATACACAACATGGAATGTTGTTAATTTTAAACAAACAGTTCACTGAATCTCATTAGTTGTAAACTATATTAAAATTATCGAGTCGCTGGAAAAAGTTGGCATGACATATATATATTTTATATATGCTATTATAATGTACGTACCCTTTCCACTATTTTCTCTCGTCGATACTTAAGTTATATGTATGCAAATATAAACAGTGACCTTACGGTCCTCAACGCGAGCGGAACCCGATGGTGAAGGTATTCCTACGTCTAAATGTGTTCTTTCTGCTTAACCAATTATATATATTATATTCTTATATATAAAACAATGATAAACATAAATATAAAGTCGTAAGGAAGTTAAAGATGAAGTCCGAAAATATTTATTAATTTAATTGTTTTACAACTTCTGTTTTATTTTTAAACGCTTAAACTGTACGCTTTTGGATAGAAGTACTGTCCAACATTAAGAATCTTAGTACGATCATAGCTTAGGTGTGCAAACTATTGAATATACTAGTGCTAAATACACTACTAAACATCGGTTGAGGTATTAGACAGTTTTTTGGAAACTTAAATTATTAATGTTATGGATAATTTAATTTTCATTTTTTACCAAATATAGTATTTATTATATCGGCCCTTTTGAGGGAAAGGGGCGGGAATTCATACTTACAATTATAATATACTTTTTCTATAAATTAAATCGAAGCCCTAAAACGATACCATCTTATATAACCTTGTAGTCAGTAATACATTGGAAATGTTGTAGAATGTGGATATATTTTATAAATGGTAAATGCATCAACGTAGAATTACAAAATATTTGACTATGGTAAGGGAAGTTGAGGTACAGACACGGGAACAAAAATAGGGATAAAGTGTGAGGCTGCAGTGGTCGAACGTGTTGAAGTAGCACTCCGCCACGATTGATTCAGAAGTGGATGCCAGTTTGATTCTCGCCTCTCAATGTTGACTTTTCTGTTCGTGGCGGACCAACAAAATAAATCTCAATTTTCCCCATCCTGGCTAGAGAAGGTTGGTAACGTTTAGGAATACTGAGTCCTGGCTCCTGCAATTCAAGAAGTAAATGGTTTTAGAATATGGCGGAGTAAAAATATGGAAATAAATACTTGTGTAAGTGAAAATTATATTTGAGTGTGATAGCATCAATTTATTAATGGCAAAATTTCACTCTCTTCAAATGAGGTGTTTCAGATTTTTAAGGTTTACCTACTGGGTTTAAAATTTATACACAAATCGAGTTGGTGTTAGAAAACTGCCTTTGAGGCACTGGTTCCCAAACTGGGTGCCAGGGCGCCTTTGCAATAATGTTAGAAGTAGAATTGATTTAATCAAACAGGCAACACCACCATCTCCCTGTTTATGATACGTTTAAAATTCGTAGTTCATTTAAACTCACAAATAAATAAATAAACAAAACATGTTCAATGCATTATTTTTACTGAAACCAAAACCCTTTCTGAAATATACTGGTAATTTTTATTTATTTCTTTTATCTAGGTACTTAATAAGTAATATTGTGCCTGTGGGATTTTGTGTTTTAAGAATACTTCCAGAATTTTATTTTCTCTGTTTTTTTCTTCATTTCCTGCATATTGAATCGTTTTAAGGATATTGTACTGCGATTTTTTTGTTTAGCCTGATCAGGATGCCGCAGAAAATAAAGTCTGAGAATCATTACTTAACAGAATCACACTTTTGATTCCGCTATTATTTCAGGGCTTATCAGTGATTTTAAGTATTTGTGATCTTCAGCATTTCTAAATTAAGTTAGAGGGATAAAGGTTTGAATCTGAATGCATTTAGCAACAAGTAAGTATGTTATGGGATCATATTATCTGTAAAAACGGGTAATCGAAAATCGAAAAACAAATATGACCCCATGCTATCCGCAATGTCCGGCCTTTCTTCGAGGGGTCAAATTTTAAAAATATCATACAGATATCACGAGTAACATCAGGGTGTTCCTCGAAACTTGAGGTCACTATCCACCATTTTGTTCTGAGATGACCAATAACTACCAATTAAAAATCCCATTTTTCAAACTCCGGGATATTTTTGAAGAATGAGGACAAATAAAAATGGTTTTAGAATTATTACATCGTAAATAATAAAACTAATTTTTTAAATAATTTTGCCTTGTGTTTGACGAATCAGTAAAACTATAGTAAAGTTCAAGAGTGTACAAGCATTAAATTAACCTGACCATGAATTATTATCGTGAAATTTCATTGTAGGGTTGTAAAAGGATTTTTATTTCGGAACCAGTAGAAGTCAGAAAGTAATGAATGGTATGAATACTGTCAGAGACAATACTTTCTCATTAGCGGATGATGAGAAAGTATTGTCGGATTATTAAAAAAAAAACAAAAAAAGAAAGGGACCGTAGAACCTAAATCGCCCTAAAGCTGTCCCCCCATCCAAAGGGCAGAGGAAAGGGGGTGAAGACTCGCCTTTATGGGCCTTAATAACCTCCCTGCCTATCTTCTCCACTACTAAATAGATAATTACAGTCTACCTTTCATACCTCGCGGCCTCTGCCTCTTCTCTGCCATGGGTCATTTCTCATGAGGTCTTCTTTATCTTGTTTCATGTGAGCCAGCTTC
The DNA here is from genome assembly GCF_000696795.3 of Halyomorpha halys. Lineage (NCBI taxonomy): Eukaryota > Metazoa > Arthropoda > Insecta > Hemiptera > Pentatomidae > Halyomorpha > Halyomorpha halys. Next base: position 58,894 of record NW_027106809.1, read on the forward strand.
TTTTAATCTTTTAAGGTCCCAAGAG
>NW_027106809.1:58972-60073 GCF_000696795.3 Halyomorpha halys
TTGGAATCCACACACAAGACTGGAACGACAAGAAACTGCTCGTAGATTCCGATTGCTACAACACTTACTTGACAAACGCTCTAAACTTCCCATTCCCTACAAAAAATTAGTATACACTACAATAATCAGACCAATTTGGACATATGGAATTGAGCTCTGGGGCTCCACCAAACCATCAAATTCTTCCCGCAGAGAGAGAGAGAGAGAGAGAGAGAGAGAGAGAGAGATTTATGAATGTCTGGGTAAAATAGTTTTCAAATTACTTAGGGTTCATAAAACTTTAAAACGAGCAGTTTTTCCACTGATTTTATTCACTTTTTTATCCAACACTAGACTAGTACAGGAATTTAGAACAGTGTTTACTGGGGAGCCTTTGGTGTTGACCCACCCTTTCAGCAGTTAATGGAATACCGCACCCTGCTGTCGCAAAACAGCAAAACCGGAAAAAACACTTCCCAGCCAGTAACAAAAATAGACTTAAATAATATTCACTCACTGTCGATAAATATATTTACGATCACATTCATTAAAAATAAAATAAACAAGAACAAACTTAATTAAATATATTCACCATCTTATGATTAAATAATAATATTACAAAAACTTTTCTTAAGTGAACAAATTAACTAATGATTGTTCCCCAACAGATCTAAATTTGTTATAAATTTTACATTATTTTCGAAGCATACAGGTATTTGTGATCTTATGATTTCTATCTGTAATCATATAAAATGAAAGGATCGCTTCGCATTGTCTTGATTTGAGTAACAGTATCTAAATCCGCCACAATAATGCATCAATTCATAGCAACAAATAATTTTTCATAAGCTCAATAGTCAACCCCTCAATCATGCACTGAATTTATTTGTTTACTTACTGTTGTCAAAGTTTCCTTCAGTAATGTGAGTAGACAAGCATTAATTTTTATAGCAATTAATTAATTAAATATTTTATGCTTAAATTAATTTTAGATTATATTTTTATTGTAAGAGCATTTCATGTTTACTTTTATTTTAATTCATTTATTGATGTTTAAAACTGTATTAATAATGTAATAATACAATGACATAATACAGATATGTAGAGCCTACTCATTGATAG
>NW_027106809.1:61368-70967 GCF_000696795.3 Halyomorpha halys
ATCCTTAACAATCCCTGATAATCCTCCGAGGGGTCTGAAAAGAAGATGACCACGGGACCTTCTAATTTAAATTAATGTTTGAAGTATCACCAATGTGTGGTTCCTTCCTAAGATTTTGAAGTGTATATGAAACATACAACATATTTACTTATTGTATTATTTTGTACAGTTGTAAATTACATTAAATAGATAAATAAAAGTTACAAAATAAATACATAGAAGCTTGTACATATATACAGGTAAAAAAATCAAATGAAAAACACCTGAGTGTAGAGAAGTAGAGATATATATGAAGTATTAAAGAGAGCCGGGCAAACAAGGGAGGACCCTAGGGGCAAGGGACAGAGAACTCTCCGCTCGTGAAATATCCTTTTTTCCGATCCTGAGAAAATGATTCTCTCTTCAGCCCCTTTATCGCGACCACATACGATAGAAACGTAATTATTGTCTCTTTTTATGGGGATTTTATTCCGACCGCCATTAAGTATCGGGTCTTAGCGTGCAGTGGCCCTTGAGATAACGGCGGGCCTCTTAGAGTGGCCTTACTCGATGGTCCCTCTAAGCCATAGAAAGTAACTGCTACTGGAATCTTGATATCTTCAATCACTAACCTTAAAACAATGTTTAAGAATTGTATATTTTTGGAAAGTCCGGCTTCTATAATTTTATAAGCAAAAAGGTCAAAATAATATATTGGGAATTTCTTGACTTATTGTAGAGGATAATTAGTTATTTATTCATATTATATTTCCTTTTTTTGTAATATTGGCTAAATCTATTCTTTTGTTTCATGGCCATTATAGTCGTAGTTCTTGTTCACGATGTATGATCTGGTTTGTCCAGTCGCTGCAATAAGATGAGATTTAAAAGAAGAATAAAGGATTTGATAGCATATATTTTTTTAATTTATGTTCAACATCATTTTGTTATTCAACTAAGGATAGGAAAGAAGGATTATCTTGCAGAATATAGAGCGCAAAATATTTTTAAAATCTACGGTCAATTTTAACTCAAAAAATACGGACAAAAAGCGCCGTTGCACTTATCCTAGATTATTTATGTGATTGGGCTGATCAGAAGAGAAGAAGTAATAATGAGCTTTTCGATATTTCTGTCCTAAGATTCTTCTTTCAAGCGATTGGTGATGGAAGTAGCAGTTCTCTTAGATAACTGTTTCCCATAAAGTTTAAGTTCTCTTTATACACCTCTTGATCTAGAAAACTTAAGAAATTTATTTTCAGCTTTTCAAACGCCTGTTGAACAGATTCGATACTTAAAACTCCATCTTGACAAGAGACTTACTTGGAATCCACACACAAGACTGAAACGACAAGAAACTGCTCGTAGATTCCGATTGCTACAACACTTACTTGACAAACGCTCTAAATTTCCCATTCACTACAAAAAATTAGTATACACTACAATAATCAGACCAATTTGGACATATGGAATTGAGCTCTGGGGCTCCACCAAACCATCAAATTCTTCCCGCATCCAATCGTTACAATCCAAAATCCTACGTAAAATCCTTGATGCTCCTTATTACGTCACAAATAAACTCATTCATAAAGACCTTAACATCCCATTCGTTGCAGATTTTACCCAAACCAGATATGCGTCTTTTTATTCCAAACACCTTAACCATTCTAACCCATTAATTCTTAATCTTTCATCCTTAACAATCCCTGATAATCCTCCAAGGCGTCTGAAAAGAAGATGGCCACGAGACCTTCTAGTTTAAATTAATGTTTGAAGTACCACCAATGGGTGGTTCCTTCCCAAGATTTTCAAGTGTATATGAAACATAGTACATATTTACCTATTGTATTATTTTGTACAGTTGTAAATTACAATAAATAAAAATTTAAAAAAAAAGAAAAGTTTTTCAAACATTTTTTCGATGTAAGTGGACATAAATTACATTAACTTTATTTTATACAAAATATTAGGCAGTGAATGCATATAATATACTGCACTATGATATAGTAGTCCCTTTCATATATTTATCGATTGTATGTTAATTTATAGTAGGTTTCCAAAATTAGCGAGATTAATAACATAGAAATCTTCCATATACTATAATACAAAGACATCTAGTATATATAATGTCGTTTTTTTGTGTGTGTGCTTTATTAAGAACAGTTATGTACATAAAATATTTCTGCACTATAAATTATACTTTTTGAGTTTATCAATACATTTCTTTTTTTTTGAGGTGGCGAGGGGAGGAGAAGGAGAAATTACTTTTCCTACTTAAGTTGGTCCATATTACCCTCGCAAAAAGATAAAAACTTAGATTTCTTCTACTTAATAAAGAACCTTAATCTTTTAGTACCTAAAGATAATCTTAAATTTATTTACATATTGCAATTACTTCAGGACCATATCCTGACCATAAATTTATATTTATGTTCAATAATAGAGCTGTATTCAAATAAAATAAAATGAGATTTTATATTATATGGAACCTTCTCTAATACATTTTTTTCACTCCTGTAGCAGTACAGATTTAAAAATTATTTTTTCTTATTATTGTACACGATACCATTGATTGAATTATCAAGTCTATTAATAATAATGATGCCAAAGTAGATTACAATAATAAATTTTAAACTAAGAGGAACAAAACGTTTTTAGATATAAATAGAATATCAAGCAAGGAATGTTCGTATTATTTGCAACAAAACAAAGGGAAAAGTATTTCCTTGAAAAAGCTTGTGTACTCGATACACGATCATGAATCTTGAAGCTGCCATTTGTATTCGCTGTAGACAACATACTTTAGAAAAGCGTCCTTTCGCTGTTTTTTTTAGTTTTTTTCCTACCGGTTTTGCAACAAGTGCAAGAAGTGATGGAGGTAGTTCTTTTCCATTGTCAGCATTGCTTTTAGAATATATTCAAGGCTATAAAACTGTTTATGTTATCTGATGTAAAGTTGTAAAGGTTGATGCTCTAGCTACTTTACAAACACTTTGCATAGTTTTGTCTTAAATGGTACAGTACAAATTATTGTATAGATTTTTTTTATTAAATATACACATCCCATCAAATTTATTTATTTTTTTGAACATTTTAATGAAATTTGATTATCGTATATGAGTTTATATACTCACCGATGAAAATTTTATACAAAAAAAATTAAGATGTAATTTTAAAAAAATATGAAAACCATAAAAAATAAAATGTTTACTTTACGCCCTGAAATAATAAAAACTGATAAGATAACTGAAGATTGATTTTGTCCCCTAGTTGTCATTATTCAACGAGGATAGGATCGCCGCTCGATTTACCGAAAACATTTAAATACAAATGCGCCGTTAAATCAAATTAACAAACAGTGAAATGACTGCAACAAAATCCACCTAAAGATATCTTGAGCAATTTCCATTACATTTATATTTACCAAAGAAACAGTGAATGATCACAAACAAAATTAAATTCTAAAATATTACATAAGAATTTTGATTATTTTTTACAACAGAATTTACTCTTCTGAATAAAAAGTAAAGTGAACTGAAGAATTGGTTAGTGGTTTTAAAACATTTTAGTTTCTCATTTTGTGCGAAAAGATTTTTTTGTTAATGTCACGTCAATAATAATGATAATATTCCCAACAGTCTTCTATCTATTAAAGGTCTTTAAACTCTTATTAACTAATCATATAATTATTTAATTACATAAAATAATTAACTATACTTTTTTTAGGGCTTATTCGGAAAATTCAAAAAGATAGTTTTAAATAAAAATCTATCTGTGATTTTTTTCGGAAATAAACTTCCTAAAACTTTTTTGTTCAATCTTTTAAATTATAATAGAATAATCTAAACCAAACTTCCTGTGAAAATCTATCTGACGATAAAATAACGACAAAAATCACCGATTCATTTTAAACCTTCATAACGTTCTTAACGAATACGTTAATTGGACCACCAAGTAATCTATGAAACTAATGACGACAATGGAGTGCGATTTCATCTTATCATTTAATTGTCTAATGGTACTTATAATATGAACAAAATAAATTTATTTAATCAAATGAAGTTAATACTATGGTATGTAAAAGTAGGTATGAAATTACCTTATCTTTGGATATAATGTGACATTAAATCAATTAAACTATTTCTATGATGTTAGTATACTTTAAATTTTATTTTAAAAAATTCAACATTAACAATTTGAAAAAAAATATAGATAATAATTTCTTTGAGTTCTGGACAAATGCTGCATCACCTGTAGTACGCTGGTAAAGCAATTTTAACTCCGTCAGAGATGAGCAGGCCTCTTGTAAAGGAAGTCAAAGATAAATGGCAATCCTTGTGGAACGAAAGCCCAATGAGTAAATTAAAAATTATTAAAAAGGATGTCGAGCCCGGGGGTACCTCTAGTCGCAAATGCCGTAGAGAGGAAGTTGCACTGACCAAGCTGAGAATAGGTCACACGAGGCTCATCCACTCCTATCTTATTTCAAAAGAAATGCCTCCGAACTGTCAGTATTGAAACAACAATCTAACAATAAGCCATATTTTCCAACGATACCTATATTTCACACCACACCTCAATAGCTTAGGACTAAACCAAGATAACTCAGAAACCTTTTGAGACGATGATAAAGCAATAAAATTAGTGTTTCAGTTTTTAAAATCACAAAATTTACTGACAAAAATATAACTTGATCAGAAGGAAAAATAAATAAATAAAATAATAAATAATCAAATTAAAAATAAATAACATCTAATGAATATTAGCAAAATTAAATAAAATATAAATGACCAATGAAGTTTGGCACCACCAAAAAAAAAAAAAAAAAACCTGTAGTACGCTGGATCACACACTTCGATATAAGTTTAACAATGTTTTGATTAAAACATAACAAAAAATATGAGAATTATGTTATTTTATGCAATTAAATATTCGCTAATTTCGGGAGCTATAACGAATAAAGTATTTTTATAAATAATTCCTCTCCTACCATAACTAAAATAACAAGTGATACAACTTTCTCTTGCCAGACAAGCTAGTAGCATCAGAGGAACTTGTAGCGATGCCTAAGTAAGAGGGCGTAAAAACCGGAACGGTTAATGATCCACACCATTTGAGAGTAAGGAACAGTTTTTCCGACGAGCTTTCCCAAGCTAGAGTGCTATTTCACCGCTTTTCATTAGAGCTCAGAATCGTAAATCTCTTTGGTGTCAGTGATTCCACCTTTCTCTCTCTTTGGTTTGCTCTGTTTCTGAAGAGGATGGACGTTGGAGAGCTTCCAAAGCCTTTTCTTGATCAAACTAATTTTGTTCAAAAGCTATAAATCTCTGCTAAAAGGCAAAAGAGATTGGCGAACTTCAAATAATTGATTTTAAAACTTTTTTTTCTATTATTATTTCAAGAGTAAATATTTTAAAATAACTAATTAGAAAAATAAATACTAAAATTAGTAATTAGAATAATAATATACCATTCTTTACGCAGTTATTTTTAAAATTTGGCAGAAGTTAGTTGAGAATAATTAATGTCCGAAAAAGAACTTCAAAGTGTAGAACATTTAAGTGAAATACATGAGAATACACAATATAAACTAAATTAAGGAAGGACATTTTTTTTTAAATAAAATTTTTGAATACCATGAAATTTCAAAATGAGTTCTCAAATGAAAATTTTTCATAAGCTGCAACTAATGTTTATCCCTGAAATATCACATAAAATATAATTTTTAAAATCACGTCAATCCTCACCACGTATGCCGATGGCACATGTCTATTGTCAGTGAACAATGATCCTTACATTGTATCCCAAACCCTCCAATCCCACATCACCACCCTTGAAGAATGGTGCCAAAACTGGAGGATTAAAATAAATTCCAATAAATCCCATCAAATCACATTTACCCTTCGATGTAAACCCATGACCTCTTCCTCTACAATATCTTTTAATAATACCCCACTTATTCCTGTCGAACAGATCCGTTACTTAGGACTACATCTCGACAAACGACTGACATGGAATCCTCATACAAGACTAAAAAGACAAGAAACTGCTCGTAGATTCCGACTATTGCAACATTTACTAGACAAACGGTCTAAATTACCAATCCATTACAAAAGACTGATCTACATGAATATTATAAGGCCTATCTGGACATACGGAGTTGAGCTTTGGGCTCCACTAAACCATCAAATTCCTCCAGAATCCAATCCTTACAGTCAGAAATCCATCGTAAAATCCTTAATGCTCCTTACTTTGTCACAAATCAAGTCATCCATCAGGACCTCAATGTTCCATATGTTGCCGATTTGGCCAGAACCAGATACCGTTCCTTCCATAATAAACTTCTCAACCACCCAAATCCACTTGTTTCTAACCTGGCTTCTCCTTCATTACCTAATAATCCTCCTAGGCGTCTGAAAATAAGACGGCCTCGAGATCTTCTCCTCTAGAAATGTTATTGGAGTTCTATCAGTGGGTAGATTCTCCACATGTTATTATCATGTCACTATTTCACCTACAGCAAATTTACTTGTTGTATATATGTGTATACATTTGTAAATAACAATAAATAAATTATTAAAAAAAAAAAAAACGTCAAGAATCATATGGAGATATGCTGAATCAAAAAGGGCTTCGTAATGATTCCTAAAGCGTTAGTTTTTTTCATTGAACTTATGGAATAGATTTAGCCATCATACCTTGCAAGAACAGGTCATTCTATCTAAGTTAAAGTAAGTAAGTTAAATTAAACTAAAATATATCAGAAAGTAACAAAGAAATTTAGTTAAAAAATAATACAAAAAAAGTAAGGTTTTAATCATCCTATTTTTTTTTTCTTTTTTGAAATATTGTTATTTAAACAATTTTGGAAGTCTGTATTTTTTTAAGCCCATTGTATATTTATTATTATCCTTATTATATATTTTAACTATAGAACCGACATTAATAATTTCAGCTTACACGCATTGTCGTTTTTTAGATAAAATAAAATAAAATAATTTTTATATCTAATAATAGGTCGTATTCCTTATCGAAGTATAACACAGTGTTCAATCATATCGTTATTTTAATTAGAAATACATAGTTAAACAGTTATAGATAACTTTCTTCAGACAAAAATATCCTTTTGAAATGAGTTTCAAACTTGAGCAAATGCCTTCAAACAAGGTCTATACCAACATGTAAATGCATTACAAACCAACCCTTCCAACTACAAGCAACTCCGTGTAACTGGGAGTTTCTCAGAACATTGCGGGGTAGTCAGTAATTTATAAACAAACTAATTAAAACTATTATTAATTAAAACATTGATAACAAAAGTTCAAACTCCTTTGAAAATTATAATTTAGAGTCAGCTATTTTCTAAAAACTTCTAAACCAACAGTTGTCGATGCAAGATTTTTTAAATCTCATGAAAAAAATCTTAACTATGCATTAGTGAAAAAAAATAGCAGTGATTAGAATAAAGAAAAGAAACATTATATCAACGTTAAACTGCGCAACAGGGTAGGGAAATATTATAGTAAACCGTAAAGATCTAAACGAATCACATTCATTTTCCGAAAAAAAAACAAAAAAAAAAACCGCCCTTTGATTTATATTGAAATCTTCTAGATCTTGCAGAAAGCCACGATATTATACCTAATCTAAATATTTAATATAAGAAGGCTATTGCTTTTCACTCTGTAAAAGATATTTGGAATTAAAACAGAATCAGGAACTACAACGGAGAAGATGCTGAGACAACTACAGATTACTATACACTACTGTTGTTCATTTGTGAGGTCAACCCTTAAAAAAATTATTTAACAGCAATGTTAATAAAATTAAATATTAATATATTTATTATGAAATCAAATTTTTCATTTCATTTTTATGATTATTATTCCGTTTTAGTGAATAAAAATTATTAAATTTCCACTTGACACTAAATTTGTATTATATGGCATATTTCAATTAATGGAGTTTTGATCCAACTCGTGTATAATGATGATGGATGATGTAAATATTGACGACTATTTTGCAGTGTTGTCATAATCGATACCATATTAACATAATTAACACAGCAATTATACAGCAATCTAATCCTCATCTCAATTCAGTAGAAATGAGCAGATAACAGCGTAATTAATATCATAAATTATCTCAAATTCCACAATCAATAATATCATTCAAATTAGGTGGTTTAATTGATTACATAAATTATAATTGAGTATTTACTTAAGTGCATGTGAATAAGTATTGTACATAATAGAATATTAAGCCAAAAAATCACAAATATAATTTTTTATAACATAAAACTAGGAGTTAGTTGTAACCCAATTTAAATTATTCTGTTTTTTAAATTGTTAAACTTATTACCATTAAGATGGTGCATGATTTCATAGTAATATTTACTCTTATTGCTTTATTGTAAAATAAAAAAATAAAAAAGAGTGCTAAATTTTCTGATGTCCGTCAGTTACTCGATTTGTTTATTTATTAATTTAAATTCGAGTGTTTTTTTAAAATATTGTTCTTTGCGAAAAAATTTAGATGTTTAAAAAAAGTCAGCAAGTTCTACAAAATCAATAAATTACTTAAAGTTAGTTCAGCGTAAACTTGATCACATACAAATTTACAAAACAGTGATATAGGAGAAATGGTGATAAAGCCAGGTAGAAAATAAAACTAATGTTTTATCAAGGAAGAAGGAGATCAGATGGAACTAGGGGGGAAAACAAGATAATGGAATGTTTCTCTATTACTCTCAATTGGAAAAGTATTACCAAGGCTCAGATATTGGGGTTTGGGTTCACCTCTCTTATTTAATGGCCATAGCGGAACATCGCTACATAAAAACTTTTCAAAACCTTTTGTAATATATATATTTTTTTTTCAATTTCATTTTACTTATAGTTTAATTATACGAAGGAGAGTACACAATAGCAGAATATATTTTTCAATAAATTGTAAAAGTAGCAGTGTGAATCTTTGAGAACAAAATTCATGATGAATGTTTTTGGTATCAGCAAAGAATTCAATAGAGAGAGGATTTAATAAAATATGCATTTAGGTCAGAGCACTGATACGGCAAAATTGATATATATATATATATATATATATATATATATATATGTGTGTGTATTACAATTGTTTGTAATTCAATTCTCAAGTTGTTTTTCTCTCATTATGTAACCTGAAATAAAGCAACCGGTATCTTTAAGTTTTTTTCGTTCCTGTAGGTGAACTCTTGATTCCGAGGTAAAATAAGAATAGCTAAAAATATGGTGTCAATCATGGTGATCACTTTACTGATATCTTTGAGAGTTTAAGTTACAAAATACAGATTCGATACTTACGACTCCATCTTGACAAGAGACTTACTTGGAATCCACACACAAGACCGAAACGACAAGAAACTGCTGGTAGATTCCGATTGCTACAACACTTACTTGACAAACACTCTAAACTTCACATTCACTACAAAAAATTAGTATACATTACGATAATCAGACCAATTTGGACATATGGAATTGAGCTCTGGGGCTCCATAAAATTCCTCCCGCATCCAATCCTTACAATCTAAAATCCTAGGTAAAATCCTTGATGCTCCTTATTACGTTACAAATAAACTCATT
>NW_027106809.1:71017-86469 GCF_000696795.3 Halyomorpha halys
ACATATTTTTCATTGTAGTTGCGTTTTCTATTATGGTTATTAATAATTACAATAATTTTATCTCATGATTCTGTATCAATTACTATGTAATCTCAGGATTATTGTCATTCCTACGGATTCGAGATATAGTTGTTATTGCATAATAAATTAAAACAACCCCACATATCAGTTAAACATACGCATAAAAAATCATTTTATCATTAGATAAAATTAATTTGAAAAACTAGATAAACAATTTTTTTTAATAAAAAAAATATAATTTTTAAATACATGAGTTATATAAATATAAATTTGACACCGACTTCAAAACAATGTCCCTGTTTCAAAATTTCCGTTCCTAAATTAACCTGAACTCCGTGAGATGATTTTTTAAAATTTATTTTACAGGAACACATGCTATATTTTTCCTGCAATAGGTGATTTCATAAGAATGAATTATATTTGTAGCCAAACGCGTCCATAAACAAATTTTGAGCTGAGTGATAATTATTTTTACAATTCATATCATTAACAATTACATATTTCAAATTCGTCAACACACTTAAGGTAAGTAATATTTATTATTTTTGCTATTATTTTATAATTATTGCTATTTTATTTATTATTTACATGTGCTGTACTAAAGTTAAATATTGTAAATTTAATTTTAACGCAGAACCTGTAATAATATAAATGGAGCAAAATAATTTCGCTTTCACAAAAATTAAGTTTCGTTCTTTCATACACAATATATTTAATTGAAATTAAAATTAAATATCCTTGTCCCCTGGCCAAGATGGAGATGAAAAATTTTCCAAATAAATATGATGAAATGATTCATGAAAATTGTAATACGTATTTATTAGTAAATTAAGTGCCTGGAAACTACAAAAATTAACAGAAAAGTACATAATATATACAAGGAACCAGATTTAATGTTTTTTGTATAATAATTTAATTAGTTATCAAAAAGTATCCTTAAATATTCATGTCCTTGTAAATGTTTTCCGTTGTCAAATCATTCAGAAACGGCCTAAGATTCCACTAGTAAACATTTCTAACGTGGACAAATAATCTGTGATAATTTATTTAAAAAAGTCTATTTACGATGAAGAAATTTTCCAGAGAAAATAGTAGGCCAACAAAGAAAATATTTGCATAAATAAATAAAAGATAAGTATAGCCTTCAAAATATACTGGTAAGATATTAATTAAGTTACGTTATTGATAAGTAAGGCTAACAAGGATTTAGGCAAAGAGTCATGGCAAGCATTCCTCCAATTTCAAATTCAATTTGCAAAAAAACTTCTAAAATGCAGTTTATTTATCTGATGTTAATATATTATATTTCTACATAAGATAACCACAAGAGAAAATGAATAGTTAGCTCAACAAAAATACCTATGGAATTAAGTGAATAAGAAAAAAATCATGATTGTAATATGTATATTATTACAACTAGAAATAATAAATATATTATTATAAACTATAAAAAATATATTATCTCATTATAGAAAAGTATATTTATAAATTATTCATTTATTCCAGTAGTCACAACCACCAAGGGAAAATATTAGTCATCGGGATTCCAATAAAATTGTATTTCAGTATATTTGGGACTCAATAAAAATTCAAATCCAGTGACTGAATACTCATCTAGGGTAGGACTGGAAACTATAATAAAAAGATAAACATTATGAGCTAATAGTATAGCAGTCAGAATTTTATCTAATCCAGGTAAAAATGAAAACATCAAAGATGTAAGTTAATTATATGAGGTGTCATATTGGAAATTCAATGAGTTAAGGTTAGATAATTTGGATAATAATAATAATTTGAATTTTCATAATTCATTAAGGAATAAAAAATAAATCTATATAAAACTGAAATGAAATAACGATTTAAAGGTTTTCCTGTGTTTACTCTCACTGTGATGAATGATTGGAGCTGAGAGTTTAAAGGGGAAGTTATGACATGAATCACTCTAAAAAAAAATATGAAAAAATAACTTTTTTTAAAAAATTTATATGTCTGGACGAGGAGCAGGCTCAAAGTTATCAATGACCCGGTTCCATCCAGTGGGAATATTTAAGTAATTCGGGTTTTCATTAAATTAATTTATTTTCATTTGACGGGTAATGGTGATATTTTAATAATATAAAATATCTGAATATTCATATTTTTTCCTAAAAGAGAAATTAAAATAAATAAACTATAAAACAGTTGTTAAAATGGTTAGAGACACACGCATATCACTATTTTATTATTAATGATATACATACATCACGAAACATAGGTTCAGTAAATAAATAAATAATTATTCACTAAAAATAAAGATCTCAAAATATAGACTTAGTATATTTTAACGTTCATTTAGTTCAAATTTAAGTTTATCGGTCGATTTTTTTAGGAACAATAAATGATTTCCATAATGTTTTGGGCACAAATAGTTAATTTAATGATTTTATTTGAAAACTGGTATTTAAGCAATTAAAAACAAATATGATACAGTTAAAAAATAAATAAATATGTTTTCATGTTGTTTTTAGATGCTGAATATAATATTAAAGAAAATAATAATTTTTAGAACTATTTTATTCGTTTTCTCTGTCCCTTAATAACTGTTTAATATAATTTGTGTTTAATAATAAAATAATAGGTGACTTATTTTTTTTTTTTTACTTTTTAATTTAAATGTATTCCCGAATAGAACTCAGATTGAAAGCAGTGAATAAAACATTTACATATTTAAAAATTAACCCTAAGACATTCAATCTCCCTCGCAAACTAAATTAGCTGCCTATTTCGTTAGATTGTATTGTTCGCACAGAATCTAACGATGTATTCAAGCAACCAAGACTCGTGGATCTGATAAATTTATGCCAACAGTAAGTGTTGTGTGATTCTACAATGAAATCACCAGCCCCATTCAGAAAACGTGAATATGACGCCTGTCTCTCCTGAATACCGAATCCATGTTTCGACCAACACGTATGTATGATTGCATCAAATCAAAACGAATAAACTAAATTACCATTATTGATAATAATTTTATATTCATAGCTTTAGCAATAGTATTGAGTTAAAAATATTATCTGCACAATGGAACGACTGATACATTATTTGAACTTTCAGAGAGTGTGATGATACAATATAAACTAAATATTTCAAAGAAATTAATTATTCAGTCAAAGGATTTTATACGATTATTTCATATAAATTAAATCATAAAGGGAATTTATTACCTGGTATTATCCGGTTTGCCGCATTTAATTTATTAAAACATTTTAGTTTTTGTGATTAGATCCCCGGTACTACTTACTTCTTCGAATTGCTATAAGGTTATCTTTAGGGAGGGGATCTTTTGATTGGAACGATCGGTTGAGCATTTCGCTCAAAAAATCTTAAATATCAACAGACGGACAGAGTAATAGAATATGTTTCAAAGGTTATGAACGACTTATTCCGAAACTACGGGCAACTATAACATATTGGCTTTTAAATCATACAGAAATGTATACAAATTTTAGTTATCAAAATTAGTGGTTTCTTGACTTTTTTTTGAAATGGCAGCCTTCAGAGACTGAAAAATAATGCGTCTACCTTGTTGGACTAAAAATAATTCGCGGAAACTTTGTCGAGCTAAAAATATCCTTAGAGCATTCGAATATGTATAAATAAAGACAGTCCAAAGTAAATTTCGATAGGCACTGTGTATTCACTATTTTAATTTTATTTACTATTTTTGTTACAATAATTTGAGAAAGTGAAATTTGTTTGCGGACCCCCTGGTGTACGCTTGAGGCACCTCAGGGTGCCACGGCAACAACTTTAGGAACCACTGCTCTGAGTCACTCGTAATTTGATAATAACCCAAACAAGTCATCTTCCTCGTGCCTAAGCTATAATCGAATAATAACCTCTTATTTTATTTAATTGAATATAATTAGTGATAAATAATATAATCCAAACCTGTGTTTGGGAAATATCTGATTAAAAATATATATCGCCAGTTTTATGCTTGGACTCACCCCTCACAACTTAATATAATATGGAAATCTGCTACAATACCCTCTTTGGAAATATTCTTTTTAATATTCTCTGACAGAATTGACATAATATGTAGACGTCTTTATATATGTATATTGTATATTAAAATGTTTAATCTACCCCAAACCTGAGAAACGAGACTAAAAAACCCCTTCAAATATTAGACATCATCTTTACACAATATAAACATTCTAAAAGGTTCACCCCAAGTATAAATTGAACTTATTGCATCATATTAACCTACTTTATACCTGCGTTCGGTCTGAGAATTTCCAATTTTTTTGTGACGCTCAATAAATTAGTAACAGACATTACAATCTGGTTGAATTGCACCACTGTTGAAAATACATCTTTTTGCAAATTTCGTTTCTTCAAGTAATTATTCGTCTTTTTTATTATAAAAAAAATACACATTTCTGTTACTGAAGTATAAAGCAGTAAAATAAAATAACGTAGTGTTTTCGCAATTCTTATTAATAAAAGCGTTTGGCGTTGACAATTTTCTGTAATAGTGAATGATTATAAGATATATTTTTTTAAATAACCATAACTACAGTATCGAAATCGAAATTAACATTACTGTAGCGAACAACAATTTCGTACTGTTGTATTTTACATTTCACTTGCTTTATATATATGCATGTTTCTCTATTATTTATCGAGCAACTAAATATAAATTTGAAAAGCTCTCAGTACCATCAGAACTTTTCACCGAAGAATGGGTTGAGCTTGAGACTTTAAGTGGGATGTTAAATTACGCAAGGATTCATTAAAAGAGCACAAAGTGGTAAAAGGAAAAAAGAGAGGACGAGGGTCTCTGGGTAAGTTGGAATTGAGTTTATACCATTAAGTTTGTTAAATGGGCGATGACCGGTCTTAGTTTAGTGTATGCTTTAACTGAGAAACGAGTTCCTGATTCCCTTGTTACAACTTTATCCCTGAAGCTGTTTCTTTCGGGTCAGTCGGAGGGATAACGGGAAGTAAATTATAATGGGAATAATCATCCTCATCAAAACCTTAAATAATATTTTCGATAACTGAAAATAATTTTTACTCCATTCAAATTTGACTAGTGGGCCATAATTAGAAGTTCGGTATGTGTTTTCGTAAATAATTGTGAGAAAGAGCAAGTAGAGGGAAATTGCACTACATAGAGCTTATTCAAGACGCTATAAGCTAACCGAATATATACAATACATCTACCGATCCCAATTATTTTAAAGTAATAAATAGTATTATAATATCAACCTTTATCTAGTACTTGTGTACTGGTCTGACGATGCTCACTAAAAAATTGAAGATGATCATTGCATATTTGTAACAAATTCAGGCTCAGTATAAATATCCCAACATAATTCAGAAATATAATTGCATTAAGGAAGATGCCGAACAAGATATTAAAATAGCCTATAGACCTGATTTACTTAGGGTCTACCTTATTCGAAATGCTACGAATATGTGTTGCATATGTGTATATACTGTACTAACGATATGTACTCGTTCATTATGTGGTCATAAAAATATTTTCTGTTTATTAAACCAACATATTATTAATAGAAAAGGAGAATTAAGAATCATTTTGATATGTTAAACAATGCATTGTCAATTGCTTTAAGGAAAACAATTCATATGCTTAAAGGAAGATGAAACCCACACAACCATTGCTTGAATGCATTATGTTATTGAATGTGGAGAAGGAAAATAACAATTAGTGGTTCCATATATTCCAATCATCACTAAGAGCTAACTGAGACTAACAGCCTGTCAACAATAGAACTATTACTAAACTATTATATCGGGAAGTGGTAATGATCCAGCGAGAGCAGTCACAGCAAACAGAATGTATTAGGACCATTGTCTTGAGCGACAAAAGATCCTGAAGAAATATACAAGTGGTCCCGAAGACAATGGGTGGAAGTATTGAATAGAGGAACACGGATGGGTGATGGAGAGGCACAATGGTGGGAGCTGCTAATGAAGAAGTGCTAGGAGTCAATGGGTCAGTCAGCGTCAGGCTCTGTATCTGTCAGCCCCATTGTGTGGCCGCCGCTTGGAGTGGTGGTCATCTGCTTGCTCCGAGGCAATGGTTTGCGGGGACTGGCGTTTTGATTAATAGGGAATTATCATTTGGGAGAGGAAAAAAAATCAAAAAGATTTGAATTAGGTCCATACGGAACGCTTGTTAAATACAGCTTCAGCTAATATCCGAAATTATGATTGGAAAGTAAAAGGCACGAAATTATAAAAACCATATACGATATTTTTATAAGATAACAATGTTGTTTTGTAATAACAAAGAATTAATATTAGTATACTTCATATGCTTTATTTTTCATTGTTAATAATGAACTTTTCTCTATTAAATACCCCGAATTTGAAATTTTTGGTTAAATAAGTATAAACCAACAATCTAATAAAATATAATCCGTATGTTTTCGGTATGATGCTCGTGGTTTTCTTCAAAGTCATAGCTTACTACGAGAACATCCAACAAACTACTCACTACCATCCATCCCTCCATTTCAAAATAGTGATAAATTAGAGGTTTCATGTAGGTGCATCTCGGTCATTTTTGAGAATGGAGAAAAAGTGTTTTGGAATCACAAAAACAAACGCTCAAAAAGCCAAAAAAAAAGTGAAATAATTTAATAATATTATTGATTAACTGGACCGATTTTATAGATCGCTTTGTAGGAAAAAATGTGAGTAATATCTTTTAAAGCATATGTAAGAGAATTTATAATTGGTTTTTGTCAATGCTTAAATTTCTTTAGAGTTATAATTAGTGATATTAATTAAGTGATATATGAACAATAGTGCTAGATTCATTATTATAATGTACAAAAATAATATATAACACAAGGTTGAACCTGGCCTGGGGCTCCATCAGATCAAGGACTGTTTTTCTGAATTGTTTGTTTTATTTATTTAAGTGTTTCGACCACTAGGGTCATTTACACTGAATTTACAAAGTTAGTACATTACTATTGACATATTTACAATGTTACAAGGTGAGAAAGATATATATAATTACAAAGTGAGAAAGTTTAAAAATTAACAGTTACTGTTACAAGTTACATTACAATTTACAAATTTAAAATTACAATTACTATTACTATTACAAGTTACATTATATTACAATTAGTTAGATTAAATTAGTTAGATCTGAATTGATTGGGGTTATAAACGAAAATAAAATATGTACTTAATTAAATTCATTAATAATTGAAAAAAAAATGAACTAAAATGTAAGAACTAACGAACTAAAAGAATAAAAAATATTAGGTATTCTAATGCTCTTGATTCACTTCTTTTTTTTAAAAATTTATTTTATACCAGATCGGCCTGGTGGGCATTACATGGTTAATATAACCGTTACATTATATATATATATATTTTTTAACAGTTGATTATGGGGGGGGGTGTAGTCTCGTACAAAAGACACCACTAACTATCTACAATGTTATAATTAAAAGAAAAAAAAGATAAAATAAATAGATAAGAATAATGCTTCTTAATAAAAGAGAAAAGTAAAATTAAACACAAAAAATAACAATATTTGTAGACTTTAGTTAAGTTACAGTAAGAAACAATTGCCCTATATTGGCAATAAGAAACAAGATAATTAGAAAAAAGGGACGAGAGAATAAAACAAAAATGAAATAAATAATAATAAGTAAAATGAAGGTAGTGTGAATAATGAATTGATAAACATAGAACTAATAACAGAATATCCTGCTGAAGGTCACTGCTTCTTTAACTGTCGGCATCTGGGAGTGGAACTTCATGAAACGTTTATTGACGTAATCCACTATTGACTCCATTTGTAATTCCCGATGCAATTGGCTATTTCATACGAACCAAGGAGCATTAACTGCGATTCTTATGACTTTATTTTGAAAAGATTGTAATTTTTTTGCTTTTCGTAAAGGATGCCGAAGACTTCACAGCCGTACATCAGCAGTGACCTGAGAATTGTTTTAAATATGAGAACAGTTGTTTCTGGTTTTAGTTTGGTTGATTTACTTTGAAATATTTCTTTAAGTTCACAGATTTCTATGGTCATATAACTCAAAATATTCAGAGACCATTGTGCCTCTCAGTTAATTCTTAATTAATGTTAATGTGTCGATTCAGTAATGAGTTAGGGAGCCCAAAGGAACGCAAGAGAGATACATCTTTCAGGATAATCAGGATTTCGGTCTGACGGAATGGGAACCATGCGTGCAATATTCGAAAAGCGACTGGCACTATATTCAACAGGACTGTATTATTTCTGGAACCTATCAATGATTTAAAAATGGTTGACAGAACTAAAAGAAGCGTTTTTGAAATTAGAAAAAAGTAGGTAAAATGTTTGGACAAGAAATAAACGGATGGAGGGAGTATAGCATTTTATTTATTTGGGCTTAAAGGTTATTACCGGAAATAATACTCCGCAGAACGTTCCTCGCAGATTCACAGCAGCAAATAGTAAATTAAAGTTTCAAAATTAAGTACAATATCAATCAGAAAACTACAACAACAAAACGCTAGTACGTCTAGTCCTCACTTATGGATACAAAACGTAGTCATTGACTAAGAATTACACAAATATGATACTTCTAAAAGAAAAATATTGCAAACTATTCCTCCCCGCAATCAAAGAAGATAATCTTTGGGGATGGAGAGTAATTATGAAAATTTACAACGTTTTCAAGGACATGGATATTGAAAGATTTGTGAAGGTCGGAAGGTTGAGATGGGCAGGGCGTGTCGTGAGAATGGACGACAAGGAAATCCCTTGGAAATTGGCTAGCTAACCCTTTCATAGAACAAGAAGAGAAGGGAAACCCAATCTTAGATGGTTTGACAGTTTCCACCCAGATTCGAGAACCTACTAAATAAAGCTGATTGGATGGCTGCTGAACAAGGTAAAGAAGAATGGCAGTTTTTTTATAGGAGGCCCAGACTCAGTGATGGTTCTTTTATGCAAATATGAAATGATTCCGAAACATTTTTTTTACTATTATAATCGGTACTCAATTTCAACCATATACGGTTATTTTGCCAATAATTGTAGTTTTTTCAGCGGTAATAAAAAAAGAAATGGTTTTCCTAAATTCGCAACACAAATTAAGTCACATTATAAATTTGAAAAATAATTTAAATTAATTTCTTGGTAAAATCCCGATCATCTAATGAGTAAAAGATTGATTTTATACTATTAATGCTACAAATTGTAATAGAAGATCTTTAAAATACATCACATCTTTAGGACAAGGAGTAAAGAGAATATCAGAAGCATTAAAAAAACGAGTGTCACACTTTAGATGAAAGTGAATTTAGAAAACAAAAGAACATAAATTTAAAACAAAAGTTTTAATTCTTGCTTCATGGAATTGGTGCAAGAAAGAATTTTGAAAAATTGTGAGCATTATCTTTTAACGCACATGCTAGAGAATTTATATTTATTTGTTGTGAATGCTTAAATTCCTTTAAAGATATAATTCCAATAATTAAGTGATATATGAATACTAGGACTAGTCTCATTATTATAATGTTTAAAAATAATATACAACGCATGATATGATCAAGCCCATTTGCAATTAAATGGAGTTTCAGGTCCCTTCAGGTTGTAGAACTTTATAGAACTGAATAGATTTAGGTTGTCAATGGAAATAATCTTTGCACTAGTTAAATTCATCACTTTCTTTAATAATTGAAATGTAATGAACATTAAAAAAAAAAAATGTTAAGCATTTATAGCTCTTGATTTGCTTTGAATTATACTTTGAAATATTTCTTGAAGTGCAGAGTACCTCTAAGTTCATTCTTAATTTATTTTTCAATTCTGTAATGGATCTGGAGAATGCATCTGTAAAACGGTCGTTAAAAAAAAAAAAAAAAAAAAAAGGAACTAACCACTATTTACAGTTTCAAATGGCTATTCAGGATAGAATTAGATTTGAACAAACAATATGATTAACAAAAACAAACAGCAAACCCAGCATAGCTAGGTAGTCTTCTGAGTTAATTAAATATGCAATAGCTGTGATGCATGATATAATTCTATCAAATATAGTAGCAAGTACATCTTAATGTATCAAATTTTGGAAATTTAATTTAAAGTCAAATATAATTAATATATCTTTTTTTTTTTTTACAGTTTATGTTATTTATTAAGAATTGTGCTCGAAGTGTGTACCAGTTTCCATATCTCAAGAAACTATATAAATTACGATCATTTCAAAATATGGTACTAAAAATCGCAGTGGACGGCCCTTATTTTGTAAGAAATATCCAACTGCATCGAGAATTAGAAATGGAATCAATATAAACCTTCATTAAAAAAGAGGTGTACATAGTTGACCGTAGATTAATGATTGGAGAAGTTTGTCGGGGGGTGCGGTCAGCAAAGAACAACATAAACAAAACCATATTTATTTATTTTATGCCGACGTTTTGATCTGAGTTTCAGGTCTTCATCAGGGGTTATGGCGTAGATGGTAGGCCTGTAACTGACTGGTATGGGAACATTAAGAACTGATACTGATATGGTAGAAGATGTAGAAGTCTAGGCAGAAGTGTAGAGGCCTACCTTCTACGTCATAACCCCAGATGAAGACCTGAAACTCAGGTCGAAACGTCGTCATAAAATAAATAAATATGTTTTTTTTTATTTATGTTGTTCTTTGCTGACCGCACCCCCCGACAAACTTCTCCAATTCATTAAAAAAAGGTGGAAGTTTATGAACCTCCCAGTTACCGGCAGTTAACGGAGAAGTAACTCACAACTTGGGAGTCCTAACCTCATCCCGAAGACTGAAACTTAGGCAGCTGCAGGACATCCTGTTATAAATTCTATATTTATCTATATTATTTATATATTATTTCCTCAAAATAACTCCCTCCCCCCATAATAAGTCAATTTATTTTATTAAATCTATAAACATCATTGCTTTATTAACGCTCTTCTTAAGAGTTATTATTTTTATCTATTTATTTTTTATGATTCATCGTTATTATTCACAAGTATTTAATATTTATTGCGTTGTGATTAGTAAGAGGTGTCTTTTGCATGAGATTATAACACTCTCCCCATATTCAATTCCTTAAAAAACAAAAAATATAAATATTATATCAACCATGTAAGACCCACCAGGCCGATCTGGAATTGAATAAATAAAATAAACTAATTGTTAAAAATCATTTGATAGTTTTAATTGTGAGGTGATTTATTTGTTTATTAAAATGATATATCCAGGCTCTAAAGAGATTCAAGTTCAAAACTTTTTTGTATACTGGAAGTATAGCTGAGCTTATAATTTACTTTATTCCTGGCAAAGTAGTTCAAACAATTTCTCACTCTCAAAAAAAAATAAAATTAGTAAGAGTGACAAAGGCTAATGTGAGGGAAATAGAGCGACAAAAAGGAAACTGGAAAAGATGGAAAGATAAAGTAGTAGGAAAAGCTCTTCCATATATTGAAAAACTTTTCCCTAACATGTAGAAAAGAGAACAATCGTATCAGAAATATTGGCGATATGTTCTCAACTTTTTGACTAAAGGGAAGATTGGATAGAAGGTAGGGTTTTTTCGGAACAAGTCATCTGTATCTTACCAATCGTGATAAAATTTGTCTTTTCATGTAACAGTATCGATGGTAAATTCAGAACGATTATAATATATTATATAGCATTTCATGATAATAACTCCATGATGGGTTGCATTAGGTGTACACTTCCTCTCGAAAACTTTATTTATTTTTCTTTAATCTTATAATATTAAAAAATCCTGTAATTCTATAATGCAAACCCTACGCATTTATGGTTGATGTGTAACATATTTTAATAAAGAGATCAATACATATTTTAATAATAATATGTACTAAAATATGCAATCCTGATCATGTTAGAGATTTAAATCAGTATTTAACAATTTAGGCGTAACCTATCCAATAAATATTTTCTTCAATGATGCTAGAAAGTGAACCGAATTCATAAAAGTGAACATAAATAATTTTAATTTTTGTTTATTCTAAACGGTTTATATAGAACCTTCTTTCTCTAGATTTTTGGTTCATTTATATTTTTTTATTTGAATGTATGAGGCATTCCGTTGAAAGCCACATTGTGACTTATTTTCATTTTTTTTTTCGGAAAATTAGGTTAGTTTTCATTTATTAGTAACTATGCCTGAGTTACTAGCCTTAATTCATATAAATCGCTTTCAGTAAAAAAAAGATATATTAAAGTAAAAATAAAAATTTCTACTTCCGGTTGTATCTTATTATTAGATTTATTTTACTTTAGAAAACATAACTTTCTCGATGTTTTATGTTTGTGTACCTATCACATAGAAATAAGTGAATTTTTTAATTCTAAAAGTGATAACACCATCTGCTCTGAAATCTATAGAAGACAAACTTACATTGACAACTGAGCGACTCATATCGCTATTTGGACAATCACATAAAATAAAATAAAACTAGCATGATAAATGAAAAATACAAATAGAAAATAAATCTTTATTCACACTAACACTGACGAAAAATTTAAATATCTCTAATAACGGTATTATTCAATTGAAAACGCGACGTCGTTAAAAAGGAAGATCATTACAATATATTACATAACTATCTGCATCAGATAAATCTTCATGTTAATTGGGGCTACGTCATTTAGTAATTGACTGCTCAAGTTGTAATTTTCCGCACCAGAAATATGTATATCTATGTCAATTCGTGATTACTACATCTTTTTTCTGCAGTAATTGTATTTAAGTGTTATTATTTATTTCAAACTAATTTTGTTTTCACATCACACATGACCATTTCAAACTATGACGTAGTTTGTTTGCTTATTATATCTCATACATTAAATGTTAATGAATTATTTTTATGTTATAATATCGTTGAATTTATACCTCATTTTCACATAAATCTTTAATTTTTTATGATATTGTTCCTCTTTCATATTGATATCATGTTTTATTTATTTATTTATACATTTTTTGCATGAATAACCATTAATCTTGAATTCTATAATTTATGTACATTTATCTTACACATTAAACATACAATAATAAATGTAGAGTTTATATAAATGGAGTGTGTCACATGATTAGAGGTATTAAAATCATCCTTGCCTTATTGTGTTACCGGTACAATGACAGTAAAGTATTAAAGTAATAAAAAAGTTTCAAGTTCGGCTGTAATAGTAAATACTATTATCTGTTTAATGCAGTTCAGAAACATGGTCGGAAGAACCTTCATAAAGTGGGTATCAAAGTATTTGCTTAGTATTTCCTTAGTCCAAAACTCTCTTTGCTGGCTTTCATCATTCACTAGTGGTAAGTGTTATTTTATAAATCAGGAAGCTAAAGCTTTGTGAGAATATAACAAAAACCTAATAAAATTAATATTTAAGGATATAGTTAAAAGAAGTAGGTAATTAAACGTGAGCAATTAAAGATATAAGTACTTAAACGTGAAATGTTCTTAAGTTGGCAAATCATAAGTATAGTATCCCTTCTTAACTATGTTTTTATAGGTACAGAACCCCCAGAAAGTTACGTTCCAATTATCTGTTGTATTATGATAACTAAATTTTTTTCTAGAATTTACGACTCATTTGATTCTCTTTCTTCTGATCAATCTTGAATTATATAGAATTTTTCAATCCTTAGATAATTATCACTCAAACGATACTTTCATACCGTTCTTATCTAAATATTTTTATCGATCCAACAGATGTAAACTAAACTGTGTTTTTATGGTAATTGTACAAAAGTTTGAAGGTTTTTTACCTCAAAAAACCTTTTTTAGAGATTTTTTTGTATGTTAAATTTTGTATATTTTGAATTGTACCTTTCTCTCTTCAGGAACTAAGAATTACTGAAAACTGCAACTTAGTTCCCCTCCATAGTAATCTTAAAGGAATGAATCTTCATTTAATCACTCGTTTACAATAACGCAACTGTGTTGGCTTTAAAACATTATTTTAAGTCAAAATCATAAAAATAGATAAATTAGTTTTTTTACAGTAATCTTTTAGCCCGCATTCAACTATTGACAATATTGTATAGTTGTTTTTTTTTACATATATATTGTATTGATTTACGAATGGGTTCACAATAAGGTGTAATTAACACATCTATGTATAATTTTTGAGAAATAAAACTTAACTCTTTTGCATTTTGGATTACTTTCCATCAAAAACTTCTGTAAGTTTCGACATATTTTGAAACTGTCGTTCATTTTTATAATATAAATTTATTTTTATCCCTTCTCCCTCTTCCTATTTCTTTTTAGCACTCAGAACACCTTCATTAAACTCAAACAATTTCAACATACATTTGATATATGTGGCTATAATTAATTTAAAAAAAAAAACTCTCCAATTACGACTAATTGCTTTGATGAATTCGTTTGCTAATGGTGGTTGAAGTACGGTCGGACCTCAATCGAGCTCACTACAAGTGTAACTTCCACCATCGCTCCTACTCTTCAATTACTAGATTGGCAAACTATCGACGGTTCTCCAAAATCACAATTATTTAGTAAATTGTGAAATTTTTAAAACAAGAAATAATTTAGCTACACTGGAAATCCACATAATTAGAATAAAATGGATATATTTACGTAAAGAAAACATTTAAAATTTATATATTTTTAACGATACAAAAAAATTCTTTTCCCTCATTTTATATTTCCTTTCTATAGTCAGTATTCTCAATCGAATCAAATAATATGTACAAAAATTATCCATAAAGTAAAAATAAAATTAACCGAGACGATTTACTTCTATTGAATATATTGGATATAAATACTTTTTTTTTTACGTTCTGAACCAAGCACTCTGGGATTCTCGATATTCTGTGTATTTACGAATGATCAGCCTTTTGACGTCATCCCTTCGACAGATATTACTATTACTTGCTATGCTGGAAAAATGTTTCTCCTTATATAGACTTTGTTTTTACTCTAGTATTTTTAGTCTTTAATTAATTAGAGACTATTTGCGTTGTTTTAAAACATCGTAGAGCTTTAAGAAAATAAAATCCTAAATGTCTATACCTAACTGACAGTTGTACTGTAAGAAACAGTAAATCAGTTCAACGACGTATATCTTCCTTAATCGTCTACGCCACTTATTTATGGTAATATATTTTTTTAATAATTTATTTATAGTTATTTACAACTGTATAAATATATACACATCAAGTAAATTTGTTGTAAGTGATATTATGACATGATACAAACATGTGGAGAATTTACCCATTGATAGAACTCCAAAAACACTTCTAAAGGAGAAGATCTCGAGGCCATCTTCTTTTCAGACACCTAGGAGGATTATTAGGTAGTGAAGGAGAAGCCAGGTTAGAAACGAGTTGGTTTGGGTGGTTGGAAAGTTTATTATGGAAGGATTGGTATCTGGTTC